>NW_007361063.1:218469-268964 GCF_000149035.1 Colletotrichum graminicola M1.001
TATTATATAATAAATAAATAACTTTAACTATAGTCTGTTATTTTATTTACTTAACCTTTAAATTTATAAAGCTTTTTATTTTTATAAATAGATTATTTATAAATAATAAGGACTTTACTTTATAGCTAGGATTTATTATTATTCTTACTAATAAGGCACCTATAAGTACTACTATAAGTAATAAATTTACTATAACTAGTAATATTATTTACTTTAGCTTAATAAAGTATAAGTAAGTTACTTAAAGTGTACTAGCCTCTAAGATCTATAGTATAGTTACTAGCACTAATATTACTTATATACTTAGTATAACTATTATAATAATTACTAACTACCTTAAGCTACTATATATACTAATAATCCTTTATACTAACTTATACTTACTTTATAAGTGCCTTATTAAGCTTAAGACTATAAAAAAGAAAAAGCTTATAATTAATATTATAGCCTTTTAGTAGTTATATAAGTAATATAAGGTCTATAAGGTATAATAAATATAAAGTAATAATAATCTTACTAATAGATTTACTAAATTATTACCTAATAAGGTGCTAGAATAACTAGTTAGAAATAGGATAGTTTAGATTAGTATAGAGGGATAAGTTTCTTAAGCTATATAACAGATTATATAGACAAAAAGTATTAAATACTTTTAGGCTTTTAATTTTTATTACGTTTTTAAGCTTTTTAGCTGCTAGGCAGTATCTAGGCTATTTATAGCGATTTTCCTTTACTTTAGAAAGTTACTAGTATTAAGATATTTAACTGTTTAATAGTAGAGCTAATCTATAGTTATGTGATTTACTATCACGTGACTCACCCTGGCGGCTCACTTACACCACCATAAATACCCACGGCAGCAACCTCTTCTCTTTTCCATTATCATCTTCACCTAGCTACCAATAGTCAATTGATACTATTGCGGCTACCTTGATTGCGATCCCTGTGATACTAACAGAAAGGGAAGCAAAATCCTGTAATTATTCGTCCTTTGTTGGCCCCCCGAACAAAAACCTACAATACTTCCATGTCAAGCACCTGGTATTACAGAACTAGTTTGAGGCCACTCACTCTAGCCTATTTAGTAACGAGGTTGACGTGAACGGTGTCCGTGCCGGAAATGAGCTCGTGCGCACCCGGGCCCCACGCGGGAAGGCGGGGCTCTGACCGAACCGCTTCGGAGTTGTGAGCTCGGGTGTGCCTGGAGCAGGGCTGAAGGTGGGGCCCACGAAGGGCTGTACGAGGAGCCCAAACTGGCATCCCATTCACGATGCTAGATGATGGCTGCCTTGTGAATAGCCTGATTGTTGTTGGGTGGTTGCGCTGCTTCTAGATGAGGAAGTGTCTCCGCGCGACCCCCAAAAGTCCCCTACTTCAGGTATGTACCATGTAAGCACGCCTGTGGGGGCCTAACCGTGTTTGGTGGGGCGGGCACGAGTAGGTATGGATACAGTACCAGGTCAAAAGTCTAGCAGCACCAATAAGGGTCACATGGCGTTCGGCCAATCAATCAGCCAGGAATCCTCTTTTCTAGCCTAAATAGTACTAGACCGAAGTTAAATACCCCGGTTAGGTAACTAACGTCCACCCCCCTACTGCAGAACATCACTTTTGGTGAATATTCCCCCCCTATCATGATGTCGGTTATAGGGGGTAACATTATAGGGGTATTTTACTTACCCCTGTCACCCTGTACTTTTCCCTCTCTTTGCCTAAGGCCACCATCTTCACGCATCTATTTGCACATGTAGCATCAGTGAGATGACTACCGGTATGGTTTCGCTCACCCTTAGAAACTATGGGGCCAACATCATGTGATCCTTATTGGTGTTGCCAGACTTTTGACCTAGTACTGTAGAGGGGGCCGCTCCCAGGGATCTGAGCTTATCTCATTTTCATCTCTTAGCATATCATAAGTTCCTTACGAGGATACCCACGCGGCCGCACGCGGTATGCATGAATGCAGGAACCTACCCTGGCTATCACTTACACCCATTGACTGCAATATGCATCTACAGAGTAGATAAGATACGAGTTACTGAGCGGTAAGCTTACAGCTGTCTATCTCGAGGCCTTTTATCCCGTGGACGCTGGACGCTTAATTCTCCCGTCTCGTCTCACTCAGTTTGTTCCTCCAGCGCTTTGGCATCAACTCACTCTTTTCGTTTGACTTTGGCGACCGCCGCCGTCCTCTCCCTTTTACACACACTCTCTCAGAAAAAAAAAAAGGTCATCTGATCACCATGTTCGTCAAGTCTTCCTGTTTATGGCTGCTGGTAGCAGCTCTGGGCGCAAGCTCTTCGCCACTGGCTGGCCCTACCTCCCAGCCTGTGGCGGTCGGCACAAGTACACCCTCCCTCCTCTCGCATCTGGTAGTACCTTTGGTGGTGAACTGACTTGATTCGTTCCAGGTCCTGCCAACATCTCAACCTTCATAGATGACTTTGTCAACCAATGGAAGTCCAGCCATCCAGACCTCGATAGCGCCGAGCTTCAGAGGGTCCTGGTATCAGCCGAACAAGCCAAAGTCTCCCTCTTGAGCACGACTTCTGGGGAACTGGAGGAACGCTCACCTCTGAAACGGGACTTGCATCCCACATCGCCAGCGCCGCCCGCGCCACCCTTCGTGCCGCGGCACAGGCGTCAGCTCCAGACGGCGGGCAACTCGACAAGTGCCAACTCGACCGTCCTGGAAGCCAGGTCGCTTGTACGCAAGGCCCAACAGGAGGCCAGCGCCCGAAACAAGGAGCGCTTCGCCAATCCACGCACAAACGCGTACTGGGCCAAGCATGGGTCCGGCGCAGCCGGCTTGCGCGCCCGCGCAGATGATATCGCTGCCTTTGCCATCAACGAGACCATCGCCGTTGCTGCCGCCATTGTTGCCGAGGCAGATTATGCCCATAATGTCCCCGTGGAGTACCCGCCTCTTCCCGACGACATCAGGCAGCTCAAAGAGCACATGTTTGGTCCAACCGGGGCTGACGCCAGGGCTGGCGCTGCTGCCGGCAGCCTCGGCAAGAGGGCTCTGTCGACCTTCTGGATGGAGGACATCAGCCACACGGGCAAGGTCCCCTTCGGCGGTTCCGCCAACGACGGGTACAAGGTGTTCCGCAACGTCAAGGACTACGGCGCCAAGGGCGACGGTAAGACGGACGACACCGAGGCCATCAACAGAGCCATGAGCGACCAGAACCGCTGTGGCAACAACTGCGGCGCCTCCACGGTCAAGCCGGCCATCGTCTACTTTCCCTCGGGCACCTACCTCGTCAGCACGCCCATCACTGCCTACTACAACACTCAGATGATTGGAAACGTGAGTTCGAGAGCCTTGTTGCCCCCGATGAAATGAAACCCTAGGTCTGGATCGGACTGGCATGCTAACCACAACCGGAACTCGGAACGCAGGCGAATGTCCGGCCTATTATCAAGGCGGCCAAGTCTTTTACCGGCCTCGGCGTCATCTCTGTGGACGAGTACACGGGCGGCAATGGAGGCGCGGAGCAGTGGTACATCAACCAGGTGAGTCTCCATTCTAGTCATCTTGGCTGGCAGCTTCTGATGGCAAAGGACAGAACAACTTTCTTCGTCAGCTCCGCAATTTCATAGTGGACGTCCAAGACGCAGACATGGACGACGTTGCCGGTCTCCACTGGCAAGTGGCCCAGGCTACTAGCATCCAGAATGTCGACTTCTACCAGTCACCGTCTACCGACAAGCACCATATGGGTATCTGTAAGTTCTCCCGGCTTTTGAAAAAAAAAAAAAGAAAAAAAGAAAAAAAGGGCTAGCTTCCCGCCTTGACTTACACTAGCATAGTCGCAGAAAACGGGAGTGGTGGTTTCATGGGCGATATGACCTTCTTTAATGGCGAGATTGGCATTCGATGTAAGTGGCTACTGGGACGACCAATTACTGGGACCAAACGCTCTAACCCTATATTCACACTACTGACACCCGGTCACAACAGGTGGAAACCAGCAGTTCACGTCCATCAACATGGTCTTCGTCGGCTGCCGCACCGGAATCGACATGCTCTGGGACTGGGGCTGGACCTGGAAGGGTCTTCTGATGAGCACTACCGAAAACGGAATCCGCATGTCCGGGGACTTCAGGGGCGGCTCCATCATCGTCATGGACTCGCTCTTGCTGGGCATGAGTAAGGGTATCTCAGTTTCCACGCCCGTCGGGAACACCCCCTCCGAGAAGTTTACTATTACGTTGGACAACGTCGAGGTCTTCGGCGTCGGTAAGGCCGTGGATCACGAAACGGATGGCGCCCAGCTCGAGGGCGGCAGCCGCGTCATTCGATCCTGGGTCGTCGGCAAGGTTTACGACGAGAAGAACCCCAGTGGCACATACCAGAGCGGGCCGCTGTCGGCTCTGCACCCAACGGAAGGCTCGCTCATGAAGGGCGGCGCATACTATAGGCGCCAAAAGCCCCAGTATGAGAACCTTGTCGCCAGCGACTTCATCAATGCCGGCACCCTCGCAAAAGGTGACGGCGTTACGGACGACACTTTTGCTTTATCAATTAATCTCGCGTTAGCAGCTGCCACACGTCGTCCGCTGTACATCCCCTTCGGGTCGTACCTTGTGAAATTCACTCTGCAAGTAAGGCTTTCCTGACTCCCCAACTCCATTCGTTTATATGGTGCTAACTAGCCCCGTTACTCGTCAGATTCCGGTCGGGTCCGTGATTGTAGGCGAGTGTTGGGCCCAAATCGTCGCCAACGGAGAGTCTTACAGCGACGCTGATTCCCCATACACTATGGTGCAGGTCGGGGACTGGGGCGAAAAGGGGAGCGTCGAGATCCAGGATCTCGTCTTCACCACAAAGGGCCCTACACCAGGCGCAGTTCTGATGGAGTGGAACATGGCCCAAGACCTGCAGGGCTCTGCTGCCATGTGGGACTCGCACTTCCGCATCGGCGGAGCGATGGGTACCGGCCTGACTGCTGCCGACTGCCCCAAGCTCACTGGTACTATCAATCCGAAATGCGTTGCCGGGTCCATGTTGCTCCATATGACTGGGGGCTCGTCGGGCTATCTGGAGAATGTGTGGGCGTGGGTGGCGGACCACGACTTTGACAGCGGCCCGGCACAGACCCAGATCGATATCTACGTCGCTCGTAGCATCTTGATCGAAAGCAAGGGCGGCCCTGTCTGGCTCTACGGAACCGCGTCGGAGCATTGCGTTTTTTATCAGTATCTCCTCTTGGAAGCACAGGACGTGTTTATGGGCAACGTAAGTGCCGGCGTTTGGCCCAAGTCTTCCAAGCCCTTCCTTCTATCATTAGAGACTTGTAGGCCTAACAATCATGTCGAACCAGATTCAAACAGAAAGCCCGTACTACCTGCCAAAGCCCAAGGCGCCTGCCCCGTTCACGGACCAGGTCGGGCTCTTCAACGGGGATCCCGACTTCAGCGAGTGCCCAGAGTCGGAGCCGCACTGCGTAGCTGCCTGGGCATTGATGATTTCAGGGTCAACCAACGTTCATATCTTTGGCGCGGGGTTGTATAACTGGTTCGACGACTACACGCAGGACTGCATCGACACGCAAACCTGCCAGAAGCATCTCGTCCACGTGGAAGAGAGCGGACAGATCTGGTTCTATAACCTCTATACCATTGGGTCAGCCAACATGATTGACGCAGAGGGGTCCGATCCCATTCCGGCCAAGGACAACATCAACACCAACGAACATCCGTTCACCTCCGTCATTAACGCATGGCTGCTGTCTTCTTCCGGATCGTGAGTCTCACAGCGGCGCCACATTGTCCATTTGTGTCCCACCATGAAGCCGGACATCCCAAGTGCTAACTTGTAAACAGCGGAAATGTCGACAACGACCTGGCAGACCAGGTTATCCTGGGCACAATGCTCCCACCTTGCCCATCCAAATACGACACGCTGGAGAATGTCGAAAAGTCCAAGTCGAGCATCCCGCAACACTGTCTCGACAAGTACCTCCTTCAGACGCAGCTCAACACCCTCGGCACTGCCCTTTCTGACTATAACAGCATCTTGAGGGACGGGTACGACGACAAGTTCAAGGCCTATCAAAGGTCAGTCTTGCAACAAGTCCCAGACCAGATCAACAAGTTCATGGAGGGGGCCCAGGCCTCGGGCAACTGGACCTGTACCGAGACTCGGACCGTCATCTGCTGCAGAGGTTGCCAGAATCATGCGGCGTGCACGAACCCCATGTGCGACTTTTCCACCGACTGCAAGCCCGGCACCACCAAGAAGACAACTACCGTCGACTGCCCTGCGTCCATATCAAACAACTTACGTGAGCAGCTGTCGGTCCCCGTCGAGACGACCTACACGCTCAAGAACGAGCAGGGCTTCTGGGAGGGCCTGATGGCCGCGTACGGCATCCCACAGGACTGGGTCAACATTGGGGAGCGGCTTGCGTACTTTGGAAAGGGCTGCGAAGGCGTCGCAGGCGACAGGACGTCGCCGGACACCTCGACCGAGTGCTTCAAGAAGTCATCCGTCTACTGGCACAACTTCCCGACGATGAAGCCGGGCGCGGCCATGGACGACCCCAAGGACAGCGTCAGCAAGTCTTACGACACGTTCAAGAACATCTACGACCGCGCCACCGTGTCCCTCGGGTTCGCCCAGTGGAACCTGTACGAGGCCAGCTCCACCGACATGCTGGCCACCGCGGCCCTGCCGGCCATGCTCCTGACCGACGCCGTCGACAACATGCGCCAGATCGCCAAGGCGGGCGAGGACATCATTGAGCGCGAGCGCAAGCAGAACATCCTCTTCTGGCTCAACATGGTCCTCATGATGATCCCCGCGGCCGGACAGGTGGCCAGCAGCCTGGGCCGCGTCGCCATCGCCGTCGCCCTCCGCGTCGTGGGCGAGGCCGTCACCGCCGCCCTGACGCTGTACGAGCTCGTCGACGATCCAAAGAACGCCCTGATGACCATGATGGGCTTCTTCCTCGGCGGCGGCCTCTCGCGCCAGCCCTTCCGCGAAGCCGCCGCCGCCCGCCGCGGCATGCCCAAGTCGCAGTTCGAAAAGCTGCCGCCCAGGATCAGGACGGACCTGGGGCGCATCCAAACCGTTAGGAACGTGTGCCGCGCGCGTTCGTAGTGGAGATGACGACGACTGCCTCCTGGGTGGTATGGTATCTCTTGACATAAAACTCCATCTGTTCTCATTTTGTCTCCTTTTTCTTTTCGTGTACAACAGCCGATGCCGGCTTTAATAAGGTCTCGCGGTTTAGATGATGATTCCGCCTCCAGCACTGCCGGTGTCCGCCATCCGACCTATTGTTAGAACAATCTAATCTTGAATGGCATTTATTTCCAGGAGAGACCTGCGACCAATCGCGGGATAGCCATCGACATGATGTTTGTCATATGGATGTCTCCGGACCAATGTATCTGGACACGATACCCCTGCAATACGACAATAGCGCAGATCATCGGAAAAGACACCCTTCCTCTTGTATTGAGTCCAGAAAGAAGCTATCCTTGATCCCTAGTCCCCCAGGCACGCCAACGGCGCTCTGATAATCGGAGCAGGGCGTGTGTACACTACGTACCTCATCGTGTTGGCAACGTGAATCCAGACTAGACGCTTCCTTTGTCCCCCCCCCCCCCCCCCCCCCCCCCCCTCCTAGACATACCACAGAATTGCCAGCCCTGGACACCCAACTTGGTATACAGCAGATGCCAGGTGGGTGGATAAATGCACCGAGGGGTGCTTGGCGTTGTACACCAATACGCTGAGATGTAATCATTGCGAGACATGACTGCAGAGCCATTTCCTTGGAGGGAAACCTGGCCCCTGCATGCGGATACCACCAAAAGGCCCGTCGCATATGCCCAAGGGTTCATGGATGTGAAAGGACCAGCCACGTTGAAGCCAACGCCAACCTAGTACCGTCACTGTCGACGACTTGGCCAACCATTGGCAACTGTCGTTCATCTCCCACTACCACATCCACAGAGTTGCTTGCTTGGCGGAATGGTGGAAATTGAGGAATAGCTTGTTTTGCCTTCCGTAGACTGCTCCCCTGATGCCACGCCTCTTCCCGGGCAACGACTATGAAGCTTCATGTTGGAACAGACCAAAACCTAAAGCCTTGCTGTCTGTTAAAGTACGTCCACACAGCTGCCGCTCATGATACTGACTGTTTCTCATTCATTCTCTTGCCCCATTCAAATCTTCATCGGCCCTTTCTGCAATATGAATGGGCATTTCGACATACTGTGCGCTTTGTGCGCTGCCCTACTTTCGTTTTCTTCGCTGTTACCGCCCCTGTTCAAACAGCCTCGTATGTTCATCAACGCAGCTACTTCCTCCACTCTTAGCCTAAGATCACTCTTGGGTTTTCTCCTCGGAATACATATTCGAGGCTGTCCCCGCTTTTGTAGAAGCAGCGAAACATTCCAGGCTCTCAGATGCCTTACCTCTTTCTTCTTCAATCATCTTTACCCTAGCGTACGCTGTACAGCTAGAGAGTCTTTACTACACAGGACCAAAGATACTCTCAGATGTCTTCTTAGGCTTTTAGTTCATCAATATTTAGTTAGGAATCATCAGAGAGAGAACGTTGCTAGCCACCAAGTATCACTCTATCCAACATTTCTTCACCAGTCTTCTAGTCACTGCCACCAAAATCCTCGATCTCACAGCACTTATTTTGCATAATTCCAGGGTGAGAGCAAGGTCAGGAGATCTTAAGACCATACCAGAAGGCGAGAAACGCGACGATTCTGCCCCTTTCGCAGAAACCAACACCGAAGCCAACCGCAAGTACGGCAAATTCGACCAAGATGCACATACAGAGATGAAGGAGTTGGGAGGATGGTGGCCATGGCTTCAAAAGTTCTCTGTCTTCTGGAAAATATTTCTGGCCGGGTAGTGAACCCTAGTTGCAAAGCACCATTATCTTTACGATATTGCTTGCCTTCGCCATCAAGATATTAACTATCTTATCCTCCTATTACCTCAGACATCTTGTCACCAAGCTATCAGAAGCTGTAAAGAGGTCGAAACTTCGAAGCGCTGAGGTTCTTCCACTATGCCTAGGGTTAAAAATCACTTACGCTTCGACCACCCCAGGCGCCATTCCGAATCTCCAAAGCTATCTGTATACAAAGGTCAAGATTTTTCGCAGCGGGAAACTCCATCGCGCATTTCATAGAACAGCCATGAGTCTCGATTTCTCTTTTCACAACACAATCAATCCACCAGACATCAGACATGATGCGAATCACGAACGATTCAAAGGGGCTGTTAGACGCACTGGACAACGTCTGCTTTGTGGTTGTACTAAACATGATCATGCTGGCGACTTCAGCTACCTTTTTGATCAGAAAACATCAGCAGTTTATGGCCCTCAATCTTCTTGTGCTTGTGGTTAGCTACTTCATCACCCAAAGACGTACAGCCAAGAATCTCCTAAAAGAACTAGACGACTATTATGCTTCCCTTAGAAACATAGAAGCATATTATTGTAAAAGTATTTAATACTAGGAGATGATTACGAGTTATAGCAAGACAACCACCACGATTAAGCAACACGGCTCAAAAGTAGATGCATGGGTTAAGCAGTGGGATAGGTATCTTATCTATTTCTACATTGGTGAATTTTCAGCTAGTATGGTCTAGATTTCAACCTTTACCTTTGGGCTACTACTCATCCTTAATGACATCTTTAACGAAAGGGCTACCCCTAGCGACCTTATCGCTTTTGTAGGGTACTGGTAAAACATCACTACGTCTCTAGTAAATTATAAGGAAACTAAGACTAGCATCTTAGAAAAGCTCCTTAGAGCTACTTGTGGAAGACGTCTCCTTGAGATGCCGGTCCAGGTCGAACATGGCCCAGATTTTGACTTTCAAGGTGGCGCAATAGATTTTACAAATGTCGAATTTAGCTATGAAGGGAAGAAGGATTCTACGTTGAACGGTCTCTATCTCCAGATCGCAGCAGGAACGAAAGTTTCAATTATCGGAAAATCAGGATCTAGTAAGTCGACAATGCTAAAACTACTGCTAGGACTTCTGGAACCCAGCAGCAGGTATAGACAAGTCAATAACCAGAAGGTCGAAGACATCAGCATCTCATCGTAAGCTAAACCTTCCAAACTATCTATAGCCCCTACAAACTGATATTTCTCTCCAGACTTCGGTCTCACATCAGAATCGTTGCCCAGAATGCGCGTCTTTTCAATCAAAGCGTTATGGATAATATACGATGGTTTGCCAACCAAGATGTCACCGACGTAGAGGTTAAAAACGCTTGCCGGCGCGCGTGTATTCATCAAACTATCAAGTCGCTTCCGGATGGTTATAGAACAAAAATAGGAGATGATGGACAGTGAGTTCCCGTTCGAAAGGGGTTTCTATCCTCATTACTAATTCTCTACCTTAGGAACTTATCAGGCGGCCAAAGACAAAGATTGTTGATCGCACGCCTGTTCCTTCAGAACCCAGATATTGTAGTGTTGGACGAGGCAACGAGTGCCCTAGATGTTGACACCAAGGCCTCTGTTCAGAAGGCCATCCGCGAGGCATTCCTTAACATGACTGTGATACAGATTGAGTGAGTCGCTTGACAGAAAGCATTTGGACATCGTTCTAAACTCACTATATAGGCATGATTTTTCAAGTACCGAGTCGGCCGATAGCATTTTCGTGCTAGCAGAAGGATGTTCAGTCCTAAGGCACTCACAAGTCCCTTCTACAAATGAATGGCCACTATGCAGAATTATGGAAGCAGCACATTAGAGAATTGGAGTCTTGAGCCGGAAAGAAATTCATTGCGAAGTTCCGGCGGCATTTCCACGGATGGTTGGGAGGACGTAGCCATGATTGAAAGAGAGAAACGGACTTGTTGGAATCAGCCAGCTGGGGACAGCTTAGAAGCAGAGAGGGGAAGAAGGAGGCGAATAGGGCGAGGTAGAGAATGAGAGAGTAAGAAAGGGGGGAGAGGGAGGGAGGCAGAGGGGGGTAAACATAACTTACAAGCTATGATAGGTGCCAGGAGCACGTAGTTATGGTACATGCCGAAATAACGCTCAGTGACTCATGCCATATGCCAGTCACAAGCTTCACCTCGTACATGTATGTAATAGGGTGTAGGGATGTAACATCGGCCTTCAAAGCTATGGGCCGTTTCCAAGTCTAGCTGATCAAAGAGTTGCATGGCCAGCTTTTGGTGAGACGCACACGCCGGGCATAGGCTTTGTTCAATCCCCTGTACTGGTCGCTAAGACCCAAAATTTCATGCCAGGGAAGGATGAAATCACCAGAGCCTATCACCCGTTGTCGATCGGACACGCGGCAGCCTTCAAGAGACTCACTCCTGCTCACCTCTGCGTCAACTGGCAGCCTGCTAAGGCAGAAACTGTCCTCATGCCTTTGAGAGCCTTTCTCAAGGCAGCAGCTGGTCTTCTTTATCTCACTAAGGATCTTTGCAGGAGTAGAAAGATAAGGATTTGGCGAAGGACCACTCTATCGTAATAAACCATGTTTCTGTCTTATGTTTCAATTACACAGGCGGCATCGATAACCTTGCACTTTCTCTCATTATGACCGCTTGGGTTATCATCGTTGCTGTCTAACACCCAGTAGGAAGTGGGAACCTTGGCTTAGGAAATGGCAAGTGCCAAGAGGTCGTAAACCAGGCGTTATGTGGAGGTCCTCCCACGGCCTGAGAAGATAAACACGTCTGCTGCGCGACAGACGAGCACTCTCAGCGTATGCATGACAACAGCTATTGTTTAGATGAATGCAATGTTTGGGACATAGTACACCCCTGTAACGATATGGTTGGCTCTTATCGCTGTGGCGCCTGGCACGTATACCGATGTTAACTGTACTGTTGGTCCTGGAAATTTATTACACAGAACTAACAAACTAATCAAATAATCCAAAGGTCGGGTGCAAATAACCGTTTTGCAGCCGAGTCTTGGTCGCGCCGTACTTGAGCGTATCATGCATGTACTTGAACGCTTCTTCTGGCACCGGCTCATTTCTAGCTGGCCTTCCTTCAGTGATCTACCCCGCATCTCACATTCCCTGAATTATTGGCATTCAGCCTCCCGCAAATGGGTAGCCATCACCTTTGTCGGCGTGCGCGTCATCTGTACCCATCCCGGATGTGACGAGCCGCCATGACTGAGAACGAAAGGAAGTGTCCCTGAGAAGAGCGAAGGGAGCACTTTGCGAACTCTGTCAAGTTGGACGCAAAACGAGGCGGAAGTGATGGAACAAGAAGTTCAACCCTGGACTGAAAGTCCTTCAACAGGGTGCTGATGCTGTCTGGAGGCAATGGCCGATTGTTGTCCCATGACTGCGCAAAGAAACTATTCCCCAATTAGCCCTGGTTGCATCACGGCGATAAACATCCGAGCACAGCTTCGGCTGGCTGGAGAGCAGAGATATTGCGCGCAATAATATAAGCAGTCCCAGGAAGTCTGTCCATCTCGTAGATGTGGAGTGACCGCGATTGTCCAATGGTTCCGTGATACTCACACCCAGAAACAATTCTCGGGTGAACTGCTTTGGCCAGGCTCATGATTTCCATGTCCATCTCGGAGTCCTGGACTCGAAACTGAAAGAGTTTAGACTCGTTAGACCCGGCCGTGACAGTATAGCTGAATGTTCCCTGTATCTGCACTGGTTTGACCGGTCCACGCTGTAATAAGTAGCCATGATGGTGCATAAAGTACGGAGAAGAATGGGAAGAAGTGATGAATAGCGTTGGTATCGATGTGGGTTCTGGTGCCTATTACAGTCTGTTGCGTTAGCAGCGTCCAAAACCTAAAAACGTCTGTACACCTATGTTCCCTTTAGAATATCAAGACCAGCTCTAGCTTATTAATTCTAAAATAAATATTATAAAGACCTTTATATATTAAAGTATATATATACTTATTCCTTACTTACCTAGATCTTTTTTGATAGAGATATATGCTTTAATACCTTTACGTTACGTTAGTAGTGTCTAGACACTGTTAACGAAACTGTTGCACTGACAGTGACCTAGCCAATCAGAGGCCTATAAAATTCTCCTCTCCCAGCCTCTGATTGGCTAGAACTGGACGCTGCCAATACAACAGACGCTGTCAACGCAACGGACTGTATTATAGACGAAACAGGTGTCAAATGCGTAGAAATAACACAGCGATTGGCTGGGGAATAGTTAGTGAACAGTAATTCTCATCAAACGCCCTTGCATGAGAATCTGAACGCACCAAAAACAGGGAACTAGACCAATTAGAGGCTAGGGATTTACTGGAATTTTACTATAAAGGGATAGCCTCATTTTTAGAATTCCCATACAAGTATCTAGATACGCACACATACATCACCATTATCATCAATATACACACCATTACAATCCCTACAATTGAACAGTAATTCTCATCCAACGCCCTTGCATGAGAATCTGAACGCTGTATGAGGGCGAGAGCTGGAGACGAGTATGACACCCGTGCTACGGTTGTCGACGCATCCACGAAAGGCTCTTCAACGATGATCGGACTCACGTCGCACTCTCACAACATCTTCCTCAACCTCACGTAGCATTGCCTAGGCTTGACGGTCAACCCATCGTAGGACTCATAACTCGAAAGCTCGGGCGGGCACTGCAGAAGCTCAAAGTTCCAGAAGAACAGCGCCGTGAACATGCGCAGCTCGAGATATGCCAGCCGTCTCCCAAAGCAGGCCCTCGGACCCAGACCGAATACCATGTGCGGTCCGGCGGTAGGATCGAACACCATCCCATTGGGGCCCTCACCTGGGACGAGCCATCTCTCCGGCGCGAACTCGGCGGGCGGATACGTGGAAGAGTCCCAGCTACGATTACGACTAGTGGCGTCAAGGGCCGACTTGGTCCGGTTCGATTCGGGAATCTCGAAGGCGGGTTTCGTGACGCTCTGGCCGACAGTAACCATGATGACACTTGTGTTCTTGGGAATGTGGTGACCAAGAATCGTCGTGTCCTGCATGGCTAGCCGCTCGGTGCCGGCCGTTGTGCCGCTACAGCGCAGGATCTCCTCCATCGTGGCGTCTAGGTAGGGGATGCTGGTCTTGATGATCTCCTCGCATGTCGGCTGACGATTCTCAGCAGTTGCGACAACCAGATGCTTGCGGAGCTCTTCGCGGAGCACTTGTTGGGCATGCTGTTTGTCGGCCATGTACTTGATGCCCCATGCGAATGTCGTTGCAGAAGATTCGTGACCGGCCATGAGGAAACCAAAGATCTAGTTGGAAAATGGTGTCAGCAGAGTCCCGCGCAATAGTCGTGGCAATGACGTCCTACCTCGCTATGCATTCCTATCGAGTCGAACTCGGGCTCTCGACCTTCCTTTTCGGCAAACAGCTTCTCCCGGTATATCATATGGTCCACTGCTGATGAAACAGGCTCCTCCCCCTGCAGTTTCTTCACGGAATTATTAATCTCTCGAGTGATCACGTCGTCTCTGATCATCTTGGCCTTCTTGATCCGCGCAGTCTGAAGAAGGCTCCACGAACGGAGCTTCGGCATTACTGACCTGCTCGTCTCCTCCGCAGTTTCCGCCAAGTCTAGAATCGCCTGCGCCACTTCATTGATCTTTCCTTCACGGAACACGACAGGGTCGTTGGATCCAGACGACGGTGGGACCTCGGTTGATGAGGACACGAGGTCAATCCTCGCAGGAATCGACCTGTGCCCAAAGCTGCCCCCGAACGAAAACGCCAAAACGGCATCCAGAGCTCCAGCGTAGATATCCTCAAATGCCGAGAACGGCCGATCCCGCGCGAGACGATGCTTATGCTCCCAAAGCTCGACAACTTTCAGCATGCTCTGGTATATGGGTTCTGCGGCAACATTATGCAGGAAGGTCGGCGTCATGAGATCCTGTAACCACTTTCGCTGCTTCTTGAAGAGAGGATTTGATGTCTTCATGAGGAGATGCCACTGCGGAAACAAATGTCCGAATATGCGGCCGAGGGAGTTACCTCGGTCAAAATGCTTGGTTCGGCGCATTGAAATGTCTTCCGCCTCGCGAAAGTCGGTGATGACGACTATAGGCTTCGAGAGGGGCCCCATCAACAGCTGAAAGATGGGAGACTTCAGGCCGTCACACTGAGAGGCGATCCATCCCGACATGGACACACCCTGTTTTTGGCTGGCGATGAATGAGGCGACATCACCCATAAGGGACTCGGTGGCACTCTTGTTGTGTGGTATTCCGGGAAGTGGTTTAGGAAGCAATCGAAGGTAGAGCAGGTACAAGAAGGCCACGCCTGCGAATGCGAGAATAGTAGAGGTGGGAATGCTGGACGATTTAAAGACGATCATGATGGGAATCTAGGTAGAAAAGGGGGGGGGGGGGGGGTCGGGATGGAATTACGAGGGGTTCACAACTTATGGTACCAACACAGCCTTATGTAAGGTACTAAGCGGACTTCTCGGACGTCGTCTCCTGCGAGGGGAAAGTGTAGCTGCGAGGAGGGTCGCAATGGTGGATGTGCTTCCTTGTCTTTTGGCCGTCTTTGACCGCTGGTGTGGCCGGATACTACGTTTTGTCCCTTTGCAGCTACATTGATCACTATCCCCAAGCCCGTTTCCCGCTGCTCATGACTCGTCTTCCATATACCCCCTGTCAAGAGCTGTTATATGATCCAGGCTTTTGTAGCTGAGGAAATACGTCCTGGGACAATCTACTTTATCTCGCTGGACCTTGTAAAAGACTTCAAAATCGGGTTTCCGCTGTATACAGGGAATGGAAACGGAAAGTGTTGCAATAGCAGTAGGGGATGCGGGAGAACACGGGAGTCACGTGAGTAATCACGTGACTCACCGTCCGGCAGAATGTGGGGTCCATACCCTTGCCAGCTGAACGCTGGCAACAGTATTATTACCTTAATAATCCATGACCACCTTCTAGCCCATCACGATCGTGATCCTTGAAGTAAGGGCATCTTCCGTGACGGGAATAAAACCAACAGAAAGCTACTGAGAGCATATAATAGTACGTCATTTGCAACTGACGCCGACCCTTTTAAACCACATACATGTGTAACCTCATGGATCCTAGGGCTGCTCTTACTCCGGCTCTCGCAATTCACTGAAACAATCCCCCCGTCCTCCTCTCTCCATGCTCCAATCCTATGAATATTGTGAGCTCAAGAGTCGCGGCCAGGTAACCGGCCGCGATTCTCCCAAGCTCACGAAGAAGGCCGACAGCACGGGGTTCATTCCAAACCCAGCCGCCTCTCGGACCCATTCCTCAAGGGTGAGCTCAGCAACGGGCGCGCCGAGGATGCCCTCCATAGACTGTCTGAAGCCCGACAAGGGTACGACGACGTCGCCCACAACGTGTCGATAGCGGACGCCTGCCTCTCCGTTTGTCTGTTCCTCGATGATGCCGGCGTGGATGTTGCGCATCATGCTCTTAACCGCCTGCTCCAAGGGAACCATGCTGAGAAAGCCGCTCAAGTTTGGAAGCACGCATACTGCCTCTGTCAGCTTGCAGTATTTGAACAGGTTCCAGATGATGTCCATGTTAGCTGGCTCCTCCGACGCATCCTGCCCTGGCGCGTTGTTATGATTGCTGTTATTGTCATCGCCGCCGCCGCGCTGCACACTGGTGAGGCGGTGAATCCAGACTGACCATCCGTCGCCACGACCTCCTTGCTCTTCGGCACAGCCGTCGTTTAATTTCTCCAGATATCGTTCGCTGGCCCATTTGGACGCGCTATACCCGTCGAAAGCGTCGGCGGCAGGTGGATAACGTGCGGCAGACTCCTCGCCGAACTCCTCCAGGCCGGCGTATTGCAGAACGCTTGCCGTCGACACGTAATGGATGGGGATCCTCTTGCCGACCAGCAAACACATATCCACAATCTCCCGGGTGGCTCCCAAGTTGGTCCTGCGCAGGGATGAATACGTCTTGAGGTGGGAGGTGTCGGCGCCGTTATGGATGATGAGGTCCGCCTCGCCGAAAATGGTGCGGGCCCGGGTCTCGCCCAGGCCCAGGCGGGCGAGTCCGAGGTCTCCCTCGCTCACTACTACCTTGCCGTGCCTCAGAAGTGGGAGAGATGACAGGCGGGCAGCGGCGTCTCGCACCCCGATGCAGTGAACCCGGTGGACGCCTGAATCGGCGATCAAGGCTTGCAAGTACGCTTGCCCCAGCAACCCCGTCGCGCCCGTCAAGACGACGACGACCGCGCTGGGCGATGCCGGTTGATGAGGGACCGACATCTTGAGCGCTGCCAACGTTGTCTCGGCCATGTCCGTCTCGGCATCCCAGTCGAAAGTGCACGTGGTGGCCGGCTCGGAAGACGACAACCACCCGGGTGATGTCGAACCAGCGTCGTCAACCAACTTGGCCATGGCTGCCAGGCTGCTGGAGGCGAACAAGTTCACCAAGGGAACGCGCAGCCCAAACTCGCGGTGGATGCGCGCTTGCAGTTGAAGCAGCAGCAGCGAGGTGCCTCCGACGTGAAAGAAGTCCGTCTCGCTCGTCACGGTGCGCAGACTTGTGACGGCAGTCGAGATGACGTCGTACCAAACGCCCTTCAGCCGGGCTTCCGTCAGAGACAAGGCGGCGGCGGCTGCTCTTTCGCCGTTGTCGGCGCTTCCATCGTCGTCTGCGGATGCCGCCTCGGGCAACGGAAACAGGGCAACGGCCCTGCGGTCCAGCTTACCAGACATGGTCCTGGGAAAGTCGGGCACCGGCACCACGATGGCAGGCCACATGTACTGCGGTAGCGGCAGGCCCGAGGAGAGGCGACCGAGAAGCGTCTGCCGCTCGTGAGCATCTGCCGGGGCCTCGTACTGATTCAGCTTGACATGTGCCACCAGGAACTCGGCGCTTTGCGGCGTCGAACGACGGGCGGTGACGACAACTTCGGACAGGAAGCCGTGCGACTCTTCGAGGATCGCCTTCTCCACTTCCTGAAAGTCGACCCGCAATCCCCGGATCTTGTGTTGCGTGTCTCCGGACCGACGACCTTGGATCACAAGCTGGCCGTCGGCGCGCCAGCGGCCGTTATCGCCGGTGCGGTGCATGGTGGTCCAGCCTTGTGAGAGGAATGCTGCCGGCGCCAGGTGGTCTGGGAGGAACTTGTCGGCCGTGGCGCTCTCCGTCTCTGTCCCCGTCTCTGTCTCTCCCAAGACGTAGCCAGCAGCAACGCCAGCTCCGCCGACGAATATCTCACCTACCACGCCCGGTGGCACGGGGCGGAGGCTCTCGTCGAGCACGTATACGGAATAATTTTGCAATGGCCTGCCCGCGGCGGGAGGCAGCTGCTTCGCGTCGTCAGGGCCCAGAACCCCAAACGTCGCGAAGAAGGTGATCTCGGTAGGGCCGTAGATGTGCATGACACGCGGCAGTTGTCCTTTGCTCTGGCGCGGGCCGCGGACTGCCAGGAGCTCGACCACAGCGTCGCTGCCGGGCTCTCCTCCGCTCACGGCCGTCCTCCAGCTGCTCACTCCAGCGGCCAACAGGGCTCGGTCTCCGTAGGTCAGCCAGTTCTTGTACTCGGACGGCACTGCGCATGTCACGGTCACACCCTCGGCCGCCATGATTCTGGTAATGGCGCCGGCATCGACGCGCTGCGCCCGCGGCACGATGCAGAGTGTGCCGCCGTACGCGAGGGCCAGGAAAGCCTGCAGGTAAGCCATGTCGAAGCCGATGGAGCTCTGTTGGAGGACGACGAGGTCGCCGCCTCCGCCACTTCCAGTGCATGTGTCCGTTAGCAACCGGGGCACGGTGAACTCGGCCCAATTGGTGAACCCCTCGTGCTTCAGGCGGATACCCTTGGGCGTCCCCGTCGATCCGCTGGTGTAGAGCATCATCGCTGGGTCTTGGGGTCCCGGCGGTAGCCGACCACGTGCGGTCGATGAGGCGTGTCCCAATGTCGCCGCCTCGATGCGGTCGACTCTGAGTATTCTCACGCGCTCTTCGTCGCTGATGGTGGTGCCCAACGCCCCCGCGGCCTGCTCCGCCGTCGACGCGTCGACGAGGAGGATGGTGGCCTTGCTGGAGGCAACCATGTCGGCAAGACGCTTTACAACGGTGCCGGCGTCGCAAGGAACGCACACTCCGTTGATGCTAAAGGTTCCCAGCACCGAACAGATCCAGTCGGGCGTCGATTCCTGGTAAACAACCACGGACGCTCCGGGGGCGCATCCCACCGCCACGAGGGCGGCACCGATGGCTCTCGACTTGGCAATCATGTCTCCGTATGTCATGGACGGGCCGCCGTGGGGTGACTTGAGTGCCAGCGAGTGCGGGTGTTCTTCTGCGAGTGCCTCGATTCTTCCCAGGACCGAACCGTAAGTCCTTGTCCACTCGGACGGCGAGAAGTCTCCTAGAGCCACGCGACACGTCAGCATACACTAGGTTCTCAACTGGGGGGGGGGGGGGGGATTGCTATCCAAACTTACCCTGGCCAAAGCCGAGAGCAAGCTCAATCTCTGACGTCTCGTAGATCTGTGGCGCGGAAAACACTTGACCGGGATTCGTCACAAAGGCCATCAACAACTTCTCATAGGCCCCGAGGATGATCTCGGCATCTCGTACAGTGTACATGTCCTGGCGAACAATTAGCACCAGATGGCAGCCGCCGTCTTTACCATCGTCGGTGATGTCGAGTGCCACGTCGTACGGCACCGGTGGCAGCGCGAACGAGAGCATCTCGAGCTCGCAATCCCCCCATTGTTGCCGTTTGGGCAGTCCCTGGCGGTAGTCGAAAAAGGTTTGGAAGATGGGCGGGTGTGTCGACGAACGGGGGACGCCGAGGCTGATTTCGTTTCACGAGATTAGCCGAGGGACCAAAAGCAGACTATGCGTGACGTTGCGTATATTCACACCGCCGTAGGTGGACAGCAGGGTTTTTCAACTTACTCGTCGAGTAGGGCCTGAAAGGGAACGGCCGAGTGCGCCAGGGCCTCGTCAGTCGTCTGCTTGGTGTCTCGGACCGCCTCGTCAAAAGCCAGCTGCGGATCGCTGAGGAATCGCAGCGGGATCATGTTGACGTAAGGGCCCAGGCTCTCCATGGCGTCGTCGTGAAGCCTGTTGGCGTCGGCTATGCCGATGGCGACCTCGTCGACGTCTGCGAAGCGTGCCAGGCAGGCTCGGAAGACGGTGAGGAAGAAGTGGAACGGTCGCACTCCGTGGTGCCGACAAACGTCCCAGATGCGAGACTTGGTAGAGGCCTCGACTTGCAGCTTGGCCTGATGGTTCCTGTACGCGCCTTGCTCCGAGCGGCTCACGACCGACGAGACGCTTAACAACGGCAGCGGAGACGGGCACGACGCGAAGGTTTTCCTCCAGAAGGCGAGGTCGCTTTCCCACGCCCCCTCGTGCATGGCCTGGATCTGGCTCTGGGCAAACGACGAGTACTGATAGACGGCATCGGCGGGAGTCATGTCGCCGTCACCCTTGTACAGTCGGATCAGCTCGTTGTTGAGGATGGCGGACGAGAAGCCGTCCAGGACCAGCGAGTGCGTTCCGTATAACAGGAAGTGTGTAGTGGGGGCCAGGGTAAGCAGCACGATCCTTAGACACTCTCCAGCCGAAACGTCGTAGCTGTAGGCGTGGAGTTCTCCGGCGACGTCGTGAGCCTCCTGCTCGTCGACGATGCGCCGTCGTTCCAGCTTCAAGAGGCTCCGCTCCATGATGCCCGCCTTGGTTCGCCCGTCGACATTCTCGAAGCAGGTCCGGAGGATATCGTGGCGCTGTCCGAGCTGCAGTACAGCCCTTTCCAGCTTGTCGACGTCTACAGGACCCGTCAGACGGAACATGCCAGTGTGGTTCAGGCCAGCACCATCGTCGACAAACGAAAGCACGAACCAGAACATCTTCTGGCTGAAGGAGGGCTCCAGCCAGCGGGATACAGCCGGCCTCGCTTCGAAGAGCTTCCCATCTCCGTCTGGGGCGTCTTCGTCCACCGCTGGGGGGGTGATGGCTCGGGACGTGGTAGCAGTGGTTATGTCACCCAAAGAGGCCGACGGTGATGTCCAGGATTCCGTCTTCTTATCGCTACTGCTGTCGAGATCGGATTGTATCTCCGGTTCTATCTCGGCCTCCGGGTCCACTTTTGTCTCCGGCTCCGACGCCGACCCTACAATATCCACAAGAGACGCAGAACGATCCGGAGATGGGGGGTCGGCGGGCGTGCGTTGTTCCACATTGGGTACCAAGTCGCGGGGCAGCTGGTCGACGCCCATGTCCACCAGCTGGTCGACCGACACGCCGCTGAGGATCTTCATGACGGGTAAGTTTACATTAATCGTCTTCAACCACCACGTCCTGATCTCCACGGCGAGGAGAGAGTCGAGGCCCATGTCGTCGAGCTTCACGCACGAGAGCTCGTCGACGTTGGCCTGATCGTCACCGCCCGGAAACTGGAACAGAGAGCGGACAAAGGGTACGAATCCGTCTTTGACGATGCGGACGGCCTCTGCGCGGGACGTGGCCGACGCGAGCAGGGCCCTGACGGACGCCCTGTTGTCTCGCGAGCCGCGTGCAGTCCCCGCGGCGCCTGCGTCTTCGCTTGTGTTTCCGTCTTCGTTGCGGATGAAGTGCGTGATGGTGGGGTTGCTGAACCAAAAGGCTTTCTTGTCGGCATTTGCGCTCTCTTTCTGCAGCCCCATGGCGATCTCCAGAGGCCCGCAGCGACGGCCAGAGACGTCGCGGGCGCGTCCGGCGACGACGGCCTCGGCGAAGTGCTGATGGAAGTCCTGTTCAGAAGTGAGCGTGTAGCCCGAGGTGCGGGAAAAGTTGGTCTTTGATGTTTCCGTCTTTTCCGAGACGTAACCGACGCCCAGGACAGCCGCGATGTGCATGACGGTGGCGGCGAGCCCTCTCCGCCTCCGCGCACCTGCCAGTCCCGCCATGAACAGATTCGCCGCCGAGTAGTTGGACTGGCCCGGGTTTCCGGTGACGGCAGTGAGGGAGGACAGGAAGACGAAAAAGTCGAGGTCGATGTTGCCCAGGAGGCTCTCGAGGTGCACGCTGCCCCTGACCTTGGGGTCCGTCACCACGCGCATGTCTCGCAGCGACATGTTGTCAAAGGCCATGTCTTTTAGCACCATGGCGCCCATGGCCACGCCTCCGAGCGGCGGCATGACGGCGTGCATGTCCCGCAGCAGCGCTTCCGTGTGTTGCCAGTCGGTGAGGTCGCTGAAAGTCTCTGTGTAAGCTGAAGGAGTCCGTTGGGATGAAACTGAAGTGACGAGGCAAAGGGAGTGAGGCGGGGGGGGGGGGGGGAGCACAAAGCTGTATTGCCACTTACTTTGAATATATTTTGACGACGACCGAGCGGTCTGCCATCTTGGAAAGCCACGACGTAGAGACGTTGGGGCTGCGGCTTGTGATGACGAAGTATCTGGCCCCTTGGCCGACCATCCATTCGCATAGGGATAGGCCCAGGCCGCCCGTGAGCCCGGCGAGCCAGTACGTCTTGGTGTCGGAAAACAGGTGCTGTTCCTGGGGCCGCTGGTGGAGCTGAAGCTGCTGGTCGATCGTCGTCACGTTGACCGGACTCTCGTCGACGCCGTCCCACTCGACGACGACACGCAGCTCGGTAGCCTTTGGCAGCAATGCGCCTGCGTCACCCAAAGCTGCCTTGGCGATTTGTGCTATAGGCATGAGTCGGATATTGGTCGTCGTGTTGGACAACAAAAAGGGCGTGTCCTGCAGGGCGTAAAGGACGGCGTGACGGAGGCGGTGGCCGAGGGTTTCGGCGTTGGCATCAGCACCGTCACCGTTGAAGAAAACATCACCATGGCCGAGAGGCCGAACAGACGTTGTCTTGTCGCAAATCATGCCGGCCAACTCGACGACGCGGCAGCGCTCAGGCAGGCGAGAGATGATACGGCCAACGACGCCGTGTCCTGCGTCATGGCATATCAAGAAGGCGCTTACGCTGGTGGACACGCATCTCTCGACGGCCCGGAAAGGAGCGCAGGGGTGGATGAAGGACCAGCCCAAGAGCTCGCAACGCTGCCGGCTGGTCTCCGAAGTCAAGATATCCACGAGGACCCCGCGGTCTTTGGCTTCTCTCTGCAGAATGGCCGCGAGGGCTGACTCCGGCTCGTATGCCACGAGTTTCTCGCCGCGGGACAAGCCCCGGAGCACGTCAAAGGCTACGAGGTTCAAGGCGACGAGCCACAGGAACCGACCAGCGCCGTTCGGGTCCCGGAGGAGGCGTGCTCCGCCTTCGTCACGAACCGGTACCACGGTCGACTTGTCTAGAGGGCAGACGGCAGACGAGAGATGGTCGGACAGCACGACGCGCGGGACATTCTGCGCATCCCAGGCGAGGTGGACGTGGGCTCTCCTGACGCCGACGGAACACGCCCGCAACAGAGAGTGCGTGACGTTGACGGCCTCAGGCTCGGCGCTCTCCTCAAGACAGAGGATTTTACCTTGTGCGTCGCGTCGGATGCTGACCACGCGGGTAGCCTCGGACTCGGCTTTCAGCCTTCGCGTCTTTCCGATGGGCCTTCGAGCCGAGTTATAGCGGTCGTTCATGTCTCGGTCCGGGACGAAGCGCGGGATGAGCAACTGACCCTCTCGGTCGAGGACAAGCTCCCTCTCGGCCGTCAAGAGCATGGAGCTCGCGCCCTTGGTAGCCTTGTCCTGCTGGTTCCAGGCTGCTGAGGCGGTGAAATGGAGGAGGGCCTCTGTCAAGGCATCGGCCGTCATGGCCTGCGTGTCTTCAAAGTCGAGAAATTGGAAAGACAGCGTCGGGATCTCGAGGAGTAGTGAGCGCACCAGTCCGACCGTCACTACACGGGACGGGGAGCCTCGGTCAGCACAGCACAGCACGGCTACGATGTTTGGACGACCGACGATCAATGGGGGCGGAGGGGGGAAACTTACTGTTGGCAAAGGGTTCCTCGGCCCTTCGTCCATGAGTGATCCAAAGAATCGCGCGGGCGCTGTTCAAGATGGTCTTGATTGCCTCGAAGGTGGCATCATCGAGGCTCTTCATGACAGGCTCCTCGGCGTCGCAGAGGCTCAGAACGGTCGTGGTAGCCGAAGAGAGCGTCCCGAGCGAGGCGGCCTTCTCGAGGCCATCGACCTGCACGACGTGGCGAAAGTACCGCTCGAGGAGAGGCTTCAACGACCGACAGACCGAGCCGTCCGCGGCGCCAAGTCTCCCACCACCCACAATGACAAGATCCTGCAGGGCGGGAGCCACCGCGGTCAACTTGGCGACGTCGGCCGGCGAGAAGGAGAGCGGATTGCGGAGGAAGCTGACGCCGGGGTCGACGGCCTGCGCGACAAAGACGGTATTGGACGCCAGCAGCGGGTGGGCGATGGGCACGACCGAGTCGACACCGCCGAAGCCGGCACCCCGGAGGAGGCGATCCCACTCGGGCAGCGGCACGAAGGGCCCCAGGACGCGGCCGTCGCCGCCGCTGCTCTGCGCGCCCAACCACCAGCCGGGAAACGTTCCGAAGATGGCGCCGCAACGGGCCACGTCGTTGTCGACCCCCTCGTTGAGCAACAGCCAGCCGCCCGGCCTCAGCAGCTTCCTCGCGTTCTTGAGAGACTGTGCGAGGACGGGCGTCGCGTGTAGCACCATGGAGGCGACGACGACATCGTAGCTCTCGATCTGGAAACCCTGCTGGACCGGGTCCTTGCCGATGTCCAGAACCTTGTACTTGATACGCGAGGCGGCTGCGTGGCTGATGTGGTCCTGGAAATACTCTTGCGCTGTGGGGAAGAAGCCCGACGAGACGTCCGTGAAGACGTACGACGCGAAACTGTCACCCACGGTTTTGAGGATGGCCTTGGTGGCGCCCCCCGTGCCCGCACCGACCTCGAGGATGTTCAGATGAGCATGCCTATGCGTCATCTGCTTGACGGTACTCGCGAGATTCTCGGTGGCCTCGGCCATGCCGAGGGCGTTGGGGTAGTAATCGTTCAGCAGCTTGTCGCGCATGCTGACCTCGATGGCCGTCGTCTTGCCGGTGACAATGTCAACCATGCTGTCGCCGATCCTGTTGAGGAGCTGATAATCAACCACGTCAACGTAGGGCTCGGCGGCGGCGGAGAGTATCTCGCGCGTGTCGTTGGACCACTCGGCCTTCCAAAAGGGCCACCGGGTGGCCGCGAGAGTCTCGACGTGTTGAGCAAAGCCGAACAAGGGGCTCAGAAGGTGCTTGTCGCCGCGGCAAGCGTGGTCGACGGGGACGGAGCGCTGAAGGCGTCGCAGGAAGAACAGGGAAAGCCTCTCGAGGAACTCGGCCAGCTGCAGCTTGCCCCCGTCGGAGCCGGCCGGCTTGCCCGAGGTAGCATCGGCAGACGCCAGCCTGTTGGCGTCTGGGGCCGCGCGATCCCATACCAGGACAGACAGCAGCTCCTTGTCGTGCTGGGCCGTGGCCGCCGAGAAGGGGACGCAATGGAGACCCTCGACCTGAATTATGGCGCAGGCCGCGTCGTCGTCGTCGTCGTAGTCGTCGACGACGACCGGGCTTGGGGGTGGATAAAGGTCGACGTCGCCCTTGAAGATATGTCTCAAACCGCTCGGCTGATAAGAGTCAAAGGGGAGCTTCTCTGCAGTGGGCATGACCTTCTCGCAGGCTCCGACGTCGACTAAGACGCTTTCAATGGTCTTGGGAACATGCATGCTCCACAGGCTCCCATCGTACGGCATGGCGCGGGCGAGCAGGACAGCCTGGAACGCCGCATCAAGCGTCGCCGGGTGAATGAGCAGGTCCGTCCGCTCCTTGTTGGGTGGCGTGGCAACCCAGCCCCGGACGAAGCCCAGCCTACGCCGAAGCCCGGACAGGGCGCGGAAGGGACCGGAATACTCGTACTCCAACTGGCTCAGCGAGCTGTAAAAGTCGTCCTCCCTAACGGGCAGAGTGTTGTCGGCGAGCGGGCCCCGAGCGGGTAGCGTCAGTGGTAGCGGCGGCGGCGCTGCTCTTCCTCCTCCTCCTCCTCCTCCTCCTCCTCCTCCTCCTCCTCCTCCTCCTCCTCCTCCTCCGTTGGAGTGCTCTTCGGGGACGAGGAGGATCTCGAGATGGCCAGAAGCCAGCAGGCGGAGGGGAGACTCGGCTCCCATGCTTCGCGTGGTGCCCGAAGAGGACCCCGAGTAGGTGAAGTTAGCCGTGATGGCATGTCTGCTCGCGTCGTTGACGATGCTGTTTATCGCAAATACGGCCTCGACCTTGGAGTCGTCATCGTCAAAGGCCATGGCTTGCTGGATATCCACTTTGTGGACTCGGATCAGGCCCGCGCGTTCGGTTCCGAGTCCGAGTCCGGGCGGACGCATCGCAACGAGCTCCCTGCCGGCCTCGATGGCTAGAACGATGTACCCGGCGGCGGGGAAGACGGACTGGTTCTGTAGACGGTGGCCGTTGAGCCACGGCATCTCAGCCGGGCTCAGGAACTGCCGCCATCGGAGCTCGTGGCCCCGAGACGACTCGCCCATCAGGTGTCCGAGTAGCGGGTGAGGCTTCCCCCTGTTCAAGACGGCGTTGGCGAGCCTCGAACGGTGCCAGTGGCGGGCGTCGTGATCCCAGGAATACGATGGGAGACCCTTGATGACCCTCACCGGCTCACCGCCAGACATGAAGGCCTCGTACGCTCGCAGGTCGAGCGGACCGAGGTGCGTCCAGATGTGTCCGAGCCCTTGAGCCACCGAAACCACGTCGTCATGGGCTCTCCGGAGCAGACCCGTGTACGGCACCGTCCGTCCTAACATTTCCTCGAGAGTCTGCGTGGCCGGAGTCTGCAGGGCCGGATGGGGCCCGACCTCTATGACGGCCTGCATCTCGGAGGCGCCAGGCGACGAACAGACTCGCTGTAGAGCCTGCATGAACAAGACGGGGCCGACGGCGTTCTGCACCCAGTATGGGCCTTGGAGGCTGTCCAAAAAGCCGTCGCCGTCGTTACCGATGTTGCTGCCAGTGACGCTCGATATCCATGCACACCTGGGAGGAGAGACGCGGATGTTCAAGTCTCTGAGAGAACGGCCGTAAGGTCCCGCAAACGGCGCCATGTGATGAGAGTGATACGCCTTGTCCACCTTGAGCAGGCGGGCGAATTTGTTCTCGTCCTCAAGAATAACCTGGATGTCGGCAATGGCGTCCTCGTCTCCGGAGAGCGTGAGGCTCTTGAACGAATTGTAGGCCGCGATGGATGCCCGGCCGCGGAAGACGTCCGAGTCAACCAGCTCCAACGCATCCTCCGACGACACGCCGACCGCCAGCATAGATCCCTTCTGGTTGTCCGGTCCGCACGCCAGGCGGGTGTGTAAGCCACGGTAGTAGGCGATGCAAACAGCGTCGGCAGCTGACAACACGCCGGCGGCGTACGCAGCGCCCATCTCGCCCGACGAGTGGCCGACGACGGCGGCGAACTCGATGCCCAAAGACCGCAACATATCTACCAGCAGGACCTGGACGGCGGTGCAGAGCGGCTGGCTCAGCTCGGCTTCGGCAACGCGCGAGTCGTCTTGACGAGTCAACTCCTCGCGCAGAGACCAGGTTGGGCGGTCAGCAGGCGGCAGCTGCGCAAGTCTTTCCTCCAGCGAGGCTATCCTCGATGCCGCCGCGGTCGATGCCGCGAGGAGACGGGCGCCCATGGCGGGCCACTGGGCTCCCTGGCCGGTGAAGACGCCCAGGATGAAGGGGGCCCGTCTTTCCGTGCTCGCGTCGCTGTCCAGCCGGAGCCTCACGATGCCCGAGGCGTTTGCGTCAGCACCTCGACACTTCTCGGCAAGCTTGGATCGGAGCTCGCTGACGCTCGATGCCGAAACTGCAGTCGCAAAGGGAAGGCGGCTACGGCGGCTGTGTAGCGTATAGGCCAGGTCTCGTAGGCTCACCAACTGTCCCTCGTCCGTGTCCAGGTAGTCGGCCAGGTTGCCGAGCTGCCTCCTCAACGACGTCTCGGTGGCAGCCGAGAAACAAAAAGGGGAAAACACCGGCGGCCTGTCGGGGTATTGCTGCGGCGATGATGGCGTGGCCGTCGCGTATGACTCGAGTATGGCATGCGCGTTGGTGCCTCCGAAACCGAAGCTGTCGTCGTCAGCAAACACTCTCGGGAACTCTTTTCCAACGGCGGCTTACTTATTAACGCTCGCGCGGCGTGGCTCGCCCGCCTCGGTAGGCGGCCAGGGTTCGAGCGACGTCGGTACGCGCAGGTTCGCCATCAAAGGCTCTATCCGGGGGTTCGGCCTCTCGAATAGGAGGTTTGGCGGAACGGCCGCGTGCTTCAGAGCGAGCGACGCCTTCAGGACGCCAGCAATGCCGGCCGCTCCTTCGGCGTGGCCGCAGACCGTCTTGATGCTTCCCACTAGGAGTGTGTCGCGCCCGCGCTCCTCGTTGGTCTTGGTGGGTCGCCCGCCGAAGAAGGCCGAGTGTATGGCTTCGGCTTCAATGGGGTCTCCGGCCGGCGTTCCCGTTCCGTGGGCCTCGAAATACTGGGGCCGATCGGCCGGACGGTGGGGATCCAACCCCGCTCGCCGGTACGTGTCCCGGATGAGAGCGGATTGCGCGCTCGCGCTTGGCCTGGGAGGATAGGTCAGCCTTGTTCAGTCCGTAACCGAAATTAGACCAAGAGGACCCTTACATGGTAATGCCGCGCGTCTTCCCGTCTTGGTTGACGCCGGTCTCTCTGATGACGCACTCAATGTCGTCGCCATCAGCCACGGCGTCGCAGAGTCTCTTCATGACGATAGTCGCTACGCCCTCGCCTCGAGCGTAGCCGTTTACATCAGCGTCCCACATACGTCCTCTGCCGTCAGGAGAGAGCATCTGAAGCTTGCTCTCACCGACATAGGTGACGGGGTCCATGATCATGTTGGACCCGGCGGCGATGGCGACCCGAGATTCTCCCGACCTGAGCAACTGGACGGCTTGGTGCACCGCCACCAGGCTAGAGCTGCAGGCCGTGTCTATCGTCATACTCGGGCCGTGCCAGTCAAAGAAGTAGGATAGGCGGTTGGACATGAGGCTTCGCGCTGTGCCGAGGATGTGGTACATACCAGTGCTCTCGGGATCCCGCATCATGGACTGCTCGTACTCGCTGATCATCATGCCGACATAGCATCCCGTGTCCGATCCCCTGAGGGCCTCCATGGTCTGCCCCGCGGCCTCGAGGGCCTCGTACGTCGTCTCCATGAGCAGGCGGACCTGAGGGTCGAGCACCGCGGCTTCGGCAGAGCGGATTCCGAAGAAGCCTGCGTCGAACCGATGCTCGACGCCCTCTCCGGAAAGAAAGTACGCCCTCATGTCCTTGACGTTGCTGTGGCCATGATGCAACGGATCCGGGTGGTGAAAGCCCTCGGCGTTGAAACGTGACACCGGCAGCGGTCCGCCGACGTCCCTGGGATCGCGAAGTAGTTCCCAAAGCTTGGATGGGGTGACAGACTCGCCGGGGAAGCGGCAAGCACTGCCGATGATGGCAATAGCATGGCTTTGATTGTGGGGAGCCATTGAGATGCAGCAATGGTATGTGGTGGTAGGAGGATGGGTTGTGGAGATGTTAGGCTGTTGTTCGAAGTCCCCATGATATATCACTGCTCATCATGCTATCCGGGAGCTAACACTTTTCTCTTAAAACAGACATGCCTTCCATTCGTGTTCGGCTCGAAGTGGTGATACTGCGTTGAGAGAGCCCCCTGGGCCCGTTGCCGCCTGGATTCTCCGTGATGTCCACAGGACAATATATTAAACTTTGTATGACGATGAGTCGCACCCCGGGACACGCAGCGTGTGATTGACGTGAGGGTTACAACAACGAACACGACAGCCATGGAGACATCTCGGCTCTATGACGTATGTCTTCCTAGTCAGTGGCAAAGCGGACATCATTTCTGCGACGCCATGAGTGTCTTGCTGTCTAGGTGTAAGGAGAGGTCGAGCCGAGAATCCTGAAGGATACGAACGAGATTTAGACAAAAGTATCAGTCACCCAAGTCTTGCTCTGCTCCTAATCTCAAACAACTCATCTTCAACATGTCACAAACTTCCTACTTGGTCCCCATTGGCTCAAGCCTGACAGACATTCTCGCAGCACAACGCGGCGTCTTCGGGGGTCTTGTCCTTGCTGTCTTCGTCTTTTTACTGCCGACTCTCCATCTTCTCAGACGATGGGCGCTGCCCAAGCCCATCCCTGGCATCCCCTTTCGGCCTGAAGCGCCACGCAGCATCCTCGGCGACATTCCCGCCCTGCTGAAGGCCATGTCAGACCCAGACCATACATACATGCACTGGATCGAGCAGCAGATGCGAGAGCTCGACACGCCCATCATGCAGCTCTTCATACGTCCATTTTCGAGGCCTGTCCTCGTTCTTGCCGACTTTCGAGAGGCCCAGGATATCCTCATGCGGCGCAAGGAGTGGGACCGGTCAGATATGCTTCGCGACCTCTTTGGCGGCCTGATTCCCGGCCATCACGCCCGGGAGCGCACAAACGAGGTGTGGAAGTCCCACCGCCGCCTGCTGCAGGATCTCATGTCGCCGCCTTTTCTACACAACGTGGCCGGTCCGGCCGTGTACGCCAATGCGCTGAACCTGATCCGCCTCTGGGACGTCAAGGCCGGCATCGCCCGGGGCCGGCCCTTTAGCGCTAATGACGACGTTTACAAGTCGGCCCTCGACGCGGTGCAAGCCTTTGCGTTTGGCTCCGACTTTGAATACAACGCGACGAGGCCCAACGTGGAACTGCTGGATGCACTAGGTGGTGATGACATCCGGGCATTGCTGAGCGCTGGCGGCGGCGGCGACTACGCCGGTGAGGACGCACCCGTCTTGTTCCCCGAGGCGGAGCCACATGAGGTCGTCACCGCTACCCTGCAGCTCGCGGAATCGGTCGAAAAGGTCCAAGGCTGGCCGTCCATGTCTCTGGCTTGGAAGCTCTTGCGTCTCATGCCAAGGCATCGTCGCGCCGAGCGTATCAAAGACGCATACATCCTCACCGAGCTCAAGCGTGCCGTAGGAAACCTGCAGCTCTCGCACTTTGATGATAAGAACCACGAGCCGCGTTCGGCCGTGGAGCACATGACGCGCCGCGAGGCGAAGATGGCCGAGAAGATGGGCAGAAAGCCCGATTTCTACTCGCAGGACATGATCAGCGAGGTAAGTAATGACAACATTGAGCCCTGATTTTTCGAGAAGCGGGCAGCAGGATAACCAACGACCGGTCTCCCGCAGACATTTGGTTTCGTCATTACCGGCCACGACACGACCAGCACCACTGTGCTCTGGGCTTTGAAGCGGCTGGCCGACAACCCTGTCCCGCAAGCGCGCCTAAGGTCTGCCCTCGTGGGTGGATTTCCTGGGGCGGTTTCGGACTGTCGGAATCCTTCAATAGGAGAGATCACGGGCACTACCATTCCCTACCTGGACGCTTTCATGGAAGAAGTTCTACGCGTGGCTGGCACCAATGCAGCGCTAGACCGCCAGGCCATGAACGACACAAAGCTGCTCGGGTACCCGGTGCCCAAAAACACCGTCATGTTGATTCTCACCCAAGGCTACAAGGTCAGCAGAACCCCCTTCCAGATCGAGGAGGGCCGCCGCAGCCAGAGCAGCCAGGCAGTCTTGGACAGGGGCAGGGCTCGCAGCGAGTGGGACGCAGATGACGTGTCGAGCTTTAAGCCTGAGAGGTGGCTCGTCCCGTCCCCGGGAGCAACGGCATCGGAAGTACAAGTCAGCTTCAACCCTGAGGCGGGGCCTCAACTGGCCTTTGGCTTGGGAATGAGGGCCTGCTATGGCCGCCGACTCGCGTACTTGGAGTTGAGAATCATGCTCACCCTCATTGTGTGGAACTTTGAGCTTCTGCCCTGTCCCGATGACCTGTCAAAGTACAGCGCCAGGATCGGGGTGACGACGAAGCCAAAGTCGTGCTACGTTAGGCTACGCAAGATCACGCCATGATGTTCGGGACTAGAGTCACGCTCCGCCCCGAAATGAATTGTCGCTTGACCGTAGCTTGCGCAAGCATGAATCCAGGGTGGAAACGGACGTTGTCTGATCTCCGCGTCCCTTTATCCTCTATATACCTATATATTAAGCTAACCTTCCACTAACCTCCTTATAATTTTAACTCAGTTTTATCTTATACTATTAAATGCCGTGAGCTCTTAGTTAGTGTTGTAGTACATAAGGCGTTAATTACTGCTTGCGATTGATGGCGTCGTTTTTACAACAGTTATGAGCCTAGTTCGCTCTGGTGTGCTACAATAGTACAGCCCTAGAGTTTAGTGTCTAAGCGTTATAGACCCTATAGGTTTAAATCATACATAAAGCCTATAGATAGGTTGCACTAACTCTACTAGATTGATAGGTTAAATAGGTACCTGCTCTAGGGACGTAGTGGACCCTAGGGGGTGTTTAATAGCTTCCCTGTTAACCTAGTAATGATATAGGTAGATAGATTATAAAGATCGATTTCTACAATCTAAGGGGGTGTGTTGTAGTACATAAGGCGTTAATTACTGCTTGTAATTAACAGCGTCGTTTTTGCGATAGTCAGTAAACCTTATTTAACTACTAGGCTTAATATAGTAGATACTACTAGTAATAGTAGCCTAATGCTAGGCTATAGTAGCGTAGCTAGACTAACTAGCCTATCAAGGGCTAGTGTGAAGTAAAGAGATTTAAACGCAAGTAATTGTCACGAGTTAGAGCACACAGTAAGGCATATAAGAATAAGGGTCTAAGTGGCTTGTTCTATGAAAGAGTGACTATGAGAAAGAAAGGTCCTATATACAGGCTGGTTATACGAGTAATGATGGTTGCACACGTGAATGGGCACGTCGCAAGTCAGATACAAAGAGCGAGTAATGTATGAAGCTATCGTGACAGTAATATAGGTGATAGTAGGATACGTGTAATACACACACACTTAGGAACTAATAGTTCTACAACGTGACAAGTAAAAAGAAGGGAAGATCAGCAGGAGACATGGATGAGAAGCAAAGAGGACTTGTGGTTAACGCCATTAGGTTACACTTGTCTGGAGTAAATTACGAACAGGCGGTAGAACTTGGAAAGCCAGAGCGGGCATCCGGTGCGCCGAAAATTGCATCGACGATAAAAAAAACATTAACAATTAGACCGTCGCGATGACGCTTGCTCGTTTGTTTACTTAAGGAGGCCCTAAAATCGTCAACATCTGGTTTTGAAGCATGCTCTAGTCTCTCCAGTGCAGCCTAACGTTTCTCCTCATCACGCACTTTACCATCGTTCTTGTGTCCCCAGTTCCCGGCGGCACCGCCTGTAAAGCCCGACATGGAGCAAGAAGGAAACGCCGGCGTGTCCAAGATGTTGTCCCCACTGCCCCGGCAGCAACGTGCCGTGGTAGAAGACGCAGCTGGGCAACCTGTCGTCATCGCAGACGCGCCTGTTCCCGAGCTTCGACCCGACAGCATCCTTGTCAAGACGGTTGCAGTGGCCATCAACCCCTGCGACTACAAGCTAGGCACCCTCTGCCCGTCCCGCGGAGCCATCATCGGCACTGACTTCGTCGGCGGCGTCATCCAGATTGGCTGCGATGCAGCGCTGCTGCGGCCAGACCTGCGCGAGGGTGACATCGTCTGTGGACTGATCCACGGCTCCAACCCCGATGAACCAGATAACGGAGCTATGGCCCAGTATCTCCGTGCCCACCCTCAGTTGATCTTTAAGGTTCCCAACGGCATGGGTACAGCCGAGTCGGCAACTCTAGGGGTCGCATTGGCAACGTCAGCACTATCGCTTTGGGGCGCGCTGCGGTTGCCGGGAACGCCGCAAGAGCCTCGCAACGCGAGCAAGACTCCTGCGTACGTGCTCGTGTATGGTGCTAGCACAGCAATGGGCACCATGGCGTTGCAACTACTGAAGCTGTACGTTTTCCCTCGTCGGCCCCCGGACATGGTGGCCAGACAACCCCGGATCTAGATTGATAAGAAAGTTCCAGATCAGGCTACACGCCCATCGCCACCTGCTCGCCCAGAAACTTTGACCTCGTCAAGTCCTATGGAGCGGCCTACGCATTCGACTACGCCGACGAGGACGCCGCCATCAATTCCATCCGCCTGATAACAGGAGCGAACGGGCTGGAATACGCCCTCGACTGCATCGCAGATAGCTTTTCGGTCAAGTGCTGCTTCGGCGCCATGGCCCGCACCGGCGGCCGGTACGTTTCCTTGGAGCAGCTTCCAGAGGAGCTGCGTCCCAAACGGCGAAGCGTGAAACAGGACTTCGTCTTTGCCCTGGACATTTTCGGATTGCCCATCACGGCTTACAAGGGCTATGAAAGGGACCCCGGTTCCGGCAAGCATCAGTTTGCCGTCCGTTGGTACCGAAATTTTCAGCGGCTTCTCGACGAGGGCAAGCTGCGGGCTCACCCCTTGCAGCTTCTCGAAAGCGGACTCGAGGGCGTGGTGACGGGGCTCGACTTGCTTCGGTCGGGATCAGTGTCAGGTAAAAAGCTGGTAGTGTTTGTTTAGAAACCTCCGCCTTCGGAGTCATACGCTCTTCCGCCTGCCCATTCTTTCTTGATAATGAATTAGTATTGTTGGTAAGTGGGTGCGGCCGAAGAGCTTAGATCTGAGTGTGGCAATGAGATACGGGTTTTTTGACCAGAGGCCGTCGTGTTCATCTTCCGCTTAGCCAGGAACCTTTGGTAGATGGAGGTCCTTTGTGAAGAATCCCTGTGTCACGTCCAGGGAGATTTGACTTCTTCTCCTAGATCATGTGCTCCCGCTGGTGCCACAAGCTATTTAAACCTGTCCAGCTAGCAGTGAAGGAAGCCATGAGCGAGAGACCCTTGAGCCCCCCCATCAGACATACTGCATCACCCACTTCTTACCATGCCCTCGTCATTACCATCAACCGAGCCACTCGACAAAGGCACTGTAGGCCTGACCGGAGCCGAAGAAACGCTTCTCATCACACTCTACCACCGCGCCAAAGATGCCGAGTCTCCAGACCCCGTTCTCAATGACCGGTACGCCCTGGAGGCTGTCGCTCGTATACGCGCGCTTGGCTACGACTTCTCGCGCACCGATGCCGGCCGTGCGAATAGCGCCGTCACCGTGGCCACGCGAGCCCGCATCATCGATATTTGCACCGAGAGGTTTCTGGAGCGGCACCCCGGACCGTTGACGGTGCTGCATCTGGCTTGTGGCATGGACTCGCGCTGCCGTCGGATTGATTGGCAAGCCGAAGGTCGACTGTGGATCGACGTCGACACCGAGGATGCCGTCAAGATGCGTCGCCGAATCCTCCAAAGCCCAAGCCCACGCGCAGGGGAGTATCGGCTGTTGGATCTCAACATACTTTCCGAAGGATGGCTAGACCGCTGCGACATTCCCTCGGGACCGCCGGTACTGGTCGTCTTCGAAGGGTTGACCATGTATCTTACCGAGCAGCAGAATCTCTTCCTTGTTAGTAGCATCGTCAACCACTTCCAGAAGCGCCATGTGCCAGGGCAGATGGTCTTTGACGCCGTGGGCTCTGTGCTGTACTTCCTTATCAATACGGTTTTCAGGAAACAGCTAGAGCTGATGGGTACGCGCTTTTCTTCCTATTTAGATCATCCCAGGTCACTGGAGGAGAAAGTCCCCGGGTTGATTTATCGAACACGTGTGGCTCGATTGGCCGACGTCGGGATACGCGAGGGAGCGAAAGGCCGTCTCATCCGCTGCCTTTTGTGGGTCCTCGATATCTTCAACGTGGCCGAACGGTTTGGCGGTAATTACGTGTTTGAGTTCTAGGACGTGAATCGTGTGCGCACAAGTCCCACCAAAAAGGTTGAGGGTTGAGCAGGGTTGCTTGCTCCCGTACATACATACCCGGCCGAATATAGAGACGCTGTCAGACTTCCATCTTTGCGGACAGCCCGACAAGGTAGCAGTCGGCACCAATTGCAGATCTTCCTGTGAGCCTTACCCGCAACACTGTTGTACGATGTCAAGGGTGAACAAGGGGTCTTTAAACTATCACAGTAGCAATAGAGAACAATCGGCATTGGGTTTACCCTTACGGCCGGTTGAAGCCGCTGACAAACATGATGCAGGCTAAACGGCCTCGAGACTACTCCCTATGTACACCACGCCTCTGCTTTATTGCTCCCAGTTTGAACTAGAAGGAGATGGCAACAGTGGTTCATCAAGCTTCTTACCAGCTTCTGAGCAAGGACTTCGTATCCAGAGAGCCCTTCGATCGCGTACCGGAAAGTCACGATGAACATGGTGCTGGATTACCTCCACTGGTCGACTGCAGTCTACTGCGGCATCATCGCTGGTCTTTTTCTCCTTGCTAGCGCCGTTCGTCAGCCACCGTTCCCTAGTAACGCCCCTCCTTTAGCCAAAGAAAGCTATCCTGTCCTAGGGGCGTTGAGGTTCTTCAAGTCTCGAAGGAGTTTTTGTCAAGATTCTTCCCGCAGCACCAAAACGGGGAACTACAGCTTCCATGTTGGGAAACACCGCGTCGTAGGCCTTTCCGGGCTCGAGGGCCGCAAGGCATTCTACGAGTCAAAAGAACTCAGCATGTTCGAGGGGTACGTTTAAACCTTGTGTGGTCTTGATGTGTACACACATCTTACGACAGATGTTTATTACCCCATTCTCCAGCTATTCGGTCCTGTTAAGTGCCACGCCTGACATCGATCCTGGCGCGGGCGAAAATCAGTTCGTCTCATGGTTCAACAAAACCATCACGAAACTGTTGAAGAGGGAGAACTTTGTCAAGAACCTCCCCATAATGGTCAACGATGCAACGACCGCCATCAGCCAGCTTCTCGATCGCTGCGCGGAGAATCGTGGCGTTTTCGATCCCTTCGACGATATCAACAAGCTGGTCTATCAGCTCAACATGCGCACATTGGGTGCCACGGAGATTGCCGAATCTCCATCTCTGCTGGACAAGTCTCTCCGCCTCGTCGATGAGATAAACCAGAACAACAGCACTGCCCGCATCATATTCCCATTTGCCATCACCCCCACTTACCTTCGGCGCTTTGTCGCTGCGGGTCGTCTTTATCTCATGTTCAGGAAGCTTGAGCAAGATAGGAGAAGGACAGGTAGGCGGGAGCAAGACACCTTGCAATTCCTGATGGACGAGGGCGAAGATACCCTTAAGATCATCATGGTGAGTCATCTCGGAGAGTTCAGACGGCCCAGATGAGATGCTACCAAACGAAAGCTCGTCAAAAGCGCACAGAAACCTGACAGGATCCAACTCGTATAGTTTATAGTTGCCTCACTCTTCGCCGGCCAGCTCAACTCCGGGGTGAATGCCGCCTGGGTTCTCTGCCGATTGGCCGCAGACGCCAATTGGGCCCAACGAGTCCGAGCCGAGGTAGAAAGTGCAGTTGCGAAACGCAGGACTCGATCGGAGCAGACGGATTTGGATGTGCTTAGAGAGCTGACTATAGATGACTGGGAGTCGTGTTTCCCCACGACCAACCTCTGCCTGCAGGAGTCGATCCGCTTGCACACCGTCGGGGCCGCGTTCCGCAAAAATATGACAGACCGCAATGTGCCCATCGGTAAGACGGGCGAGGTCATACCTAGAGGTGGTTTCGCTGCGCTTCACATTGACGATGTCCACATGAACCCAGACATCTACACGAACCCCTCTCTGTTCGATCCTGGCCGCTTCTCCCCAGACCGTGCCGAGGACAAGAAGGCGCCGTTAGCATATGGCGGGTGGGGTCACGGACGTCATGTGTGCTGTGAGTCACTTCCTCTTCTGAAGCATCGTCTACTACGTTTCATGCTTCGCAATTTGCAAATACTAACCTGAGATGATGTTTGGAAAGTGGGCATGAGGGTGAGTTTTTCCAATCGAAACCCATCATGTCTTGGTCACAATCCAAATGGCTGACAGCATTTAGTTTGCTAAACTAGAGCATGCCATCATCACAGCCGTGTTTGTTACCATGTGTGACTTCAGTTTATGCGATACGAACGGTAGGGATGTGGACGGACTGCCCCTTATCAATCGAGAGAAGCTTGTTGTTGGTAGGCCTGACGAACCAATTCGTCTCAAGTGCTTCCCTCGCTGTTAGTGCCGAGTCCTAGCTTTAATGCATCAAAGAATAGATGATTAGTTATTGTTAAAGTGTGGCAATATACTAGCAATTTGGAAAGGTCTATAGCAAGATGGATGTTAGGTGTATTACTAGGATAGAGTTTACTACCTAAATAGCTAAAATCTAATAGTAGATACATTGAAAACCTAAGGTAATACTATAGCTGGAAATAAGTAGAGAAAATCCTAAAAAAATAGATAGTTATATATACTAGTAATTAACTAAGGATTATGGCTGTATTGACGTACTTCATTAGAACAAACGCCTCTCCAAACACGCCCGGGGGTCAGAGTAGCTTCATAGTGTCTCAAGACAAGTCCAGCATCATCCTCATCATCCAAAACAGACTTTACCCAGTCAGACTATGTTCCATACCGTCCGTTTACCGGAACAGGGCCCACCACTTCAGGTTGGCGAAGCTATCACAAAAGATGCTGCCTCCGCTCCATCTAGATGATTCCAGTGAGGGCTGGATTAGTAGTCAAGTCAGTAGGAAGGGGGTGCTGGCTTGTATAGAACAAGCGTTTTATACCTCCTTGTAGAATATAACATTGTAGTGTACTATCTGATTTATCAGTATATTTCCCTCTACAAAAAACTCTATAAACAAAAGTATAGACGTTATTCTGTATTAGAAGAATACGGTTATATATAAAGTACTTTCTATACTTTTGTCGCAAAAATGACGCCGTTGATTACAGGCAGTAATTAACACATTATGTCTCTTGCACAGCGATTCTGTGCGACACACCCCCCCAGGCCAGAGAGAGCATCTCAGCCTCTTTGGTCTGCATGCCTGAGTTAACAGGGAAGTCACATAACCTATCTAACAGAGTGTATGTATTATCTGCCTTCCAGGGTTGTTACGAGTAGGAATTAAACCCACGAGGTCTATGCGCTCAGCACTAACTACTACACTATGCTATTATAGCACAACAGAGCAAACTAGGCTCATAACTGTCACAAAAACAACGCCGTTAATTACAGGCAGTAATTAACGTATCATGTCTCTTACACAGCGATTCTATGCAACAACTTTCTATTTATACTATTCCTATAAGTTCTTATTATGTTGTAGAGGCACTGTTTAGGTAGGAAAGGTTATAAGGAAAACAGCTTAACTATCTATAGTGTAGAGATAGGTAATCTAGCTTAAAGAAATACGTATTCTTTAAGTAGGTCAGCTACATAAAGACAAGGCTTAGTGTCGGGATATCATCACTTGGGTTGCTAACCGGAAGTCGGTGGGCCGACTTCCGTGATCACGTGCTGTCCCACGTGATCCACCTCAGCCACCACTTTCACCTATAATATCTACAGCAGTAACTCCTCCTATTAAATCATAGGGATACTAATAGTTAATTAATTAATTATATAATATATAGATCTAGTTAAAAACCTATAGAACTATAGAAATTCCCCTATTTCTAGGTAGGGAAATCCTAGACTAATTATAGCTATTTGTTACAACCTAATAAGTTACAGGCTATGTTGCCCTACCTAACAGGCAGACGATAGGCAATAACAGTATTTATACAGACAAGAGAACAGGAATAGACAGATGACTCCCTAGAACAGAAGAACTATAGTACAAGTTATATAGAGATAAGAAAGTAATTATGTAATAAGGTAATTACTAGTAATTATAAAAGTAAGCGCTTACTAGTATTTACTAAGCGCTTACCTTATATAAGAATAGTAATTACTTATAACTATTAGTTAGAAAGAACTATTTAGGGAATAGCTAGGACTTATATATAGGATAGACTTAGACGTACTTAAGGGCAGACTTCTATAGCTTTTTAGTAATTAACTTATAATATATTTTTTAAATACCTTTTAGTATCTAACCTTAGTAATTTAATTAATAAGAAGCTATATAAGCACTAAGGCACCCTTAACTACCTAACTAATTACTAAGTAATTAATAAGACTAATAATAATAATAAACACTATTAACTAAGTATTAATCTTTACTTACTATTAGTAGAAACCTTACTATCTAGAAACTAGCTATAACACTTTAATTACTTTTATTTAAAGAGTTAAATATATATATATAATATAGTATAAATATAAAATATAATATAAATATAATATAGTTTAATATAAATATAATATATATATTTATATTATATTATATTAGAAAAAGAATATATATACTTATATTATATTTATATTATATTTATATTATATTTATATTATATTTTATATTTAATATAATAATATAAGATATAATATTATAAAGTAAGATATATATATATATATATACTATAATATATATAGTATAGTATAAGTAATAGAAAGAGTAAAGTCTTATTATTAATTATAAATAATATAAGTAAAATAGAATTAATACTAATTAAAATTGTTTATAGTAAATATAATTTATAACTATTAAAATAACTTTATTTTATATATTAAGACTTATAAATATAGTAATTTATTTAAGTAAACTTAGTTAACTAAAAATTTAATATATATATATATATATATATATATACTAACTATACTTAATAACTAGATTCTTCTTCTATATCTTCTACTTCTTTATCTTCTTCTCCTTCTTCTATAGTACTATCTTCTTCTTCTATAGAAGAGTATTTAAATTCTATATTAAAGAGATTACTATTAAAAGCGTATAGTGGAGTAATTAGGGACTCTAGTTATAATAGTGAAGTGCAAACAAATATAACAACATCTTATAACTTAAAGTAACTTAGTTATCTAGATTAATTATAATAAACCTTAAGGCTCTAATTAGGATTTTAATACTAATTAAAGACTTTAAGGTTTAATTAGAATAAGCAGAAGGCTCTCTATTACCTAAGTTATTACGTATTAGCTAAATTAAGTGTAAGGTAAGGCTCTTAATTAATAATTTTAAAAGTGTAGAAAAGGTTAGAAAAAGAAGTATAAAGATTCTCTATTTACTATAGCTAATTAGAAGGTTCTTATACTTTCTAGCTGCTAATTAGACTTTCTTCCTATATTAAACCTAATAATAACTTATAATCTCTGTCTTTACTCTAATTATCCCCTATAATTTTTCTAAAAAAGAAAAATAATCTAAAAAGAAAAATTATACCTAATATCTATTAGTCCTTATTCTTATTATCTTTATCTATATCCTTATTATTAGCTTTATCTTATTTAATCTCTATATTAAAGTATATCTAGTCTTCTTATTTCTATAGTCCTAATAGTAAATACTATAGTGTATATACTTATATAGTAAATATAGCCTTAGCTACTAAATCTTAATACTAATTAACTTATTTATATTACTTATAGTTAAGTATATACTTATCTAGCTAACAGTTTATATTACTACACCTTTATTACTAGTCTATATATTATTAAGTATACTAAATATATAGTGCTTCTTATTCTTCTTATTCTAATTACTATTCTCTTATTATATTCTTTTTTACCTCTTTTTATTTTTCCTAGACTCCCTTTAGCAGTAGTTTAGGTAACAGAGTTTCTATAACAACTTTAGCTCTCTTTTTTAGACTTTAGTGTTAGGATAAGGTATTCTTTATAAAGGATAGCTTAAATAATAAGTACGCTATCTTTAATTAGGGTGTAGTAGGTCTAATTAGCTAAACTATAAGGAGTTTTAAACTATTTACCTTCTAATAATAAGGTAAAGAAGTTAAGGGTATATTAAGACTTACTTTATTCCTATTTAGCTATACTACTTTACTTTATATTTTAGTAAGTCTTTTACTTATTATAGGGTTACTTTTTTATTTTACTTTATATTTATAGTCTATTAGGTTAAAGTTAGTAGTATTAAAGTCTATATTAGGGTTAAACCTTAAACTTCTAGACTAAGATACTTATGTTAGCGTCTAGTTTAGGTTAATACTTTAAATAAAGCTTAATATAACACTTAGTGTCTTTTAATTATAGTTCTACTTTTAACGTTTTTATTACTCTTTTTTTTCTAGGTATACCTTTAATAATACACTAGGTAATTAGTATATTATATTATAAGCGTTATTCCTAATAAACTAAAATTCTAAGCTAATCTAAGTAATCTAGTAGCGTTATACTTATTTACTATAGTTAATAGTCTAAGATTAATTATTATCTTAAAAGTCTATTAAAGTAAGGTATATTAATCCTAGTTAGAGCACTAATTAGAACCACTTAGTAATATATAAGCTATACTTCTAACTACCTATTTACTAGACTATATCTACTATATAAGCACTAGAATAAATTAGACTTAGTATATATAGTAAAGCCTTAAGCTTAGTGTAGAATTTTATAAAGGCTTTAATATTATTAATAAAGAGGGCTTCTAATTTTCCTTTATACTATATTAGGTTATACTAATAAATTATACTATCTCTCTAATTAATAATTAGACCTATAAAGTGTTAATATTCTATAGAAAAAAGTAAGAAAACTAAGATATTTATCTTCTATCTAATATTATTATATACTTATTTAGGTAGTATAGTAACTATAGGTCCCTAGTAGAGGTTAAAAGTACTCTCCTAGTAAAACTAAGCAGGAAGTCAATACGTAAGATAGTAAGATAGCTAGCATATACGTAACTAATCTAAACTATACTGCTATAACACCTCGTCGCTAGTGCACCCTAAGCGCCTATAAACACAAAGGTGACTTACTAACTCCTATCTAGGAGGTAATAACACTCTTAATTAATAGCCTTTAGCCTAATTAGGGCTAAGGTCACTAAAAGAGAGTCTATTACTAACTAGTAGTTAATCTTAAGTGGTAATACTATTATTACTAAGTGGTATAAGGTCTGTATATAAAAAAGCTAGACGTATACTAATATATTTATAAAAAAAAGGTAGCTTAATTAGGCTAATAAGGCCTAATTAGGCTAAAAAGGCCTAAATAACTAGTAGAAGTAGTCTTAATTATAATAATAATTAAGTTATGGTTAAAGATAAAAAGTAACTTATTTATTATAAATTTTATTTTTTATTTATCTTCTTAGTTATAATTAGTATTTAACGTCTTAATTAGGATAATTAAGGCTTTACTAGCTAGAAAAACTATATAAAAAGTAACTTAAAAAAAAAGTCTAAAATCCTACCTTATTCTAATTATTCCTTATTCTTTTTTTTTTTACTATATATCTATTAAGAAAAAAAGAACTATAGAAATAAAAAGAGGTAGCTAGTAATAGTTACTATACCCTCTATTATATCCTCTTACCTCTAATTAGGTCTTAATTATTTACTTATAGCAGTATATATTATAGCTAGACTTACTAGGCTAGTTTTACTTAGCCTCTTTTTTAGCTTTTTCTTTATACTTTATTAAATACTTTATTTTAAATAATTTCCTAATTATATTAGAGGTGTCTTTTTTATCTTAAGGCTATAGTAAGGAGTAAGAAGAGGCCTTAAGGCTTTATACTTCTAGCTATAGTCTTATAAGGGCTTTTAAAAGTACTAATATACTTATCTTAAAAGTACTTTAGAATACTTTTTATTTTTTACTTCTTTAGTGCTACCTTATAATATTATATATTAGTTAAAGTAACTATAAGTATATATTATTACCTCTTTAAATTTTTATATATAGCTTTAGTAATATTAGTAAGATTATTAAAGCTATTAGGTAGGTTACTAGGCCCTTAGTGCTTAGGTTCCTTAACTTTTTTTTTTAAACTACTAAGGGGCCTCTTTTTAGTCTAATTAGGCTAAAGTAAGGCGCTTATAGATCTTTTAATCTTAATATTAGTATTTTAGGTCTTTTTTACTAAAATAATCTAAACTAGAGATTAATTCTTTAGGTAAAAAGTAGCTAAGGTAGTATTAATATTTTTTATATAAACTATACTACTATAACTTTTCTTTTTAGTATATAGGTAATTAAAGGTCCTAATTAGGTCCTTAATAATATCTTCCTAAAGGCTTAGCCCCTAGTTATTCTCTAGAGGTAATAAAGACTTAGGCTACTAAAAGAGCTAGTAAGGTGTTAAGGTAAGTTTTTTTAACTAAAGATACTATAATAGTATTAGCTACTAAGATCTTAAGGTAGCCTCTCTTAATTACTATAATAGTATAGGTTACTAAGACTTTAGAGAGGACTTCTTTAGCTATAAAAGTGCTTAGGATCTAGGCTACTAATTACTAGCAGCCTAATTAGGCCTAAGGATATTAGCTTTTAGCTCTAGAGGTAGTATTATAAATTTCTTTTTAAGGTTTTATTAGATATTACTTTAAAAGGTTAAAGTAACTAAAGTAATAATATTTTCTAAATCCCTTATATTAACCTTTATCTTTATTTTATTATTTTATTATAAGTAAAATAGCTTAGCTTATTTATTATTAACTTTTCTAATAGTATAATAAGGACCTTTAAGGAACTTAAGTAGAGGTAAAGGTGCTAGTTTAAATAGTGCTAGCGTTTTTTTTTTTTCTTAAAGGTAAGTTTTTTAGGTTATATATAGGATAAGCTAGGTGCTTAAGCGTTAACGTTATTATCTTAATTAGGCTTAAAGCCTTTTTTTTTAAAGCCTTTAGTTATAGGTACTAAGAATAACTATAGGCTTATTCTAAAGTTCCTTTTTACTATAGTTACTAAGAGAGCTAAACTTTTAGAGGATTTATAAACACTACTTAATATTTAAGTAAGTAGTAATTTTACCTTACTATAAGTTCTAGTCTAACTAAGTTAAAAAGCTTTTAATATTAAAATATAATCCTAAATATAGTACCTAAAGAACTTTACTATATATAAGCTATAAGTTTACTTATTTAGTTACTATAAGCTAACTCTAAAACCTACTTTTCTTTAAATTACTTTAATTAGGTTATTATAAGCCTTAGCGCTTTTATAATACTTATAAAAGTAGTCTATATTAAGGGTAAAGTAAAAGGTTAAGTCTTTTTTTTTCTAGAGGCTATTATACTAAAAGAATCTACTTATAATCTAGTTAATAAAAAGAGTATAGAAATAATTAATATAATAAGTAATAAAGTAAACTTTATATACTTTATATAACTTAGTAACCTAATTAGGTTAAGCTTAAACTTTTAGGCTATTAACTAACTATAGGGGATAGTTTAAGATAAAGTAAGGAAATATTATATCTTAAGCTATTAACGCTACTATACTTTAGATATTATTAGAAGCTATCTAGGACTATTTAGTTAGGTAGCTAGTAGCGTTATAAATCTTAGGTAAGTATATTACTAACTTTATGTCTGTTTACTTACCTTAGAAGCTATCTAAAGTAAATCTAGGACCTTATCTCTTTCTTATTATTCCTATAGTAACTAAATTATTACTAGGAACCTATTATAGCGCCTTATGTTTTTTCTTTTTACTAGGCTTTAGGCAGCTAGGTAGTTACTATAAAGATATTAGCTTTATAGTAGTAGGATTAGTAATTCTCTTAAAAGGCTCTTAGTTAGCTAGGTAAGTATACTAGGACTTATTTAGAGCTTAGATTACGTTTACTTTAACTTACTTTAGGTTAAGGAGGGTATTTATCTTATTTTATATAGTGTAGGCCTAATTAAGTACTTAGTAATACTATATTACCTAGATATTATCTAAAAGGCTTAGGTTATATAGGACCTAGATAATGTTAGTAGAGGTAAATTAAAATATAGTAAATAGGTATAAAGTAGAAAAATTAAGGGAAAAAAGTCTAATTAGGTAGGTAGGTTAAAAAGAAATATAAATAGTTAAATATTAAAAGTAGAATTAGTAAATTAGGCGTATTATTAATATCTAATAGTAATAGTTAGTTAATATAAGAAAAATAGAAAAGTAGATAAGTAGGTAAAGTAGTAGCCTTTTATAGTAACTATTAATAAAAGTAGGTATAATTTACTAAAGGTAAAGTTTATAGTTACTATTACTAGTTTTAAATAGTGCTTTTCTCCTACTATTTCTTTCTTTTATTATTCTATAAGTTACTACTAGTAATCTTACTAAAAGAAAAAAAGTAAGTATAAAACACTACTTTCTTTACTTAAAAAGGCTTTCTACTTTTTTTTCTTTTTACTTTTACTATTAACCTTTTTTTTTTAGTAGTATTCTTTTTCTTTTTTTACTATCTTACTATATAACCCTACTGCTTCTAAACTTTAATAACTTAACTTTTTTTTCTTTTTCTTAACCTAATTAGACTTTAATATACCTCTTTAATATTATTTTAAGGCTATATAAGAGCTATAGTTCTTTACTTATAATCCTCTTATAGGTGCATACTACCTTATCTCTTTAAATCTTCTTACTATAAGTTCCTTAGGTCTATTCCTTTTCTTATTATATTCCTAAATCTAATTAGGCTAGATTATAACTTCTTTTATCTAAAAAGACCTTAAATTCCTAGTAGGTAAACTTTACTATAAAGTCTAGTTTACTAATACTATTTAAGAAAAGTAGACTTAAGCTATTATTATATAAAACTTTTAGACTACTATTACTTATAGTAATATTAAGTAAATTATTATAAATTATTTTTAGAATAGCCTATTTAGGCGTAAGGTCTTTATTTATACTAGATATAAAGGTATATTTAGATATTTATCTTAGAAGCTACTTAACTACCCTTAAGCTAGAGGTAAATTAGCTATTTATAGACTTAGTAGCTAAAATATAGTACCTTATAAGTGCTATAAAAATAACTAGGCTTTAATATAAACTAGGTCTAATTAGGCTTTTATATTTATTTTTTTTAGGAGTATATCTTTTTTCTAGGTATATTTTAAAATACTTATTCTAACTGCTTTTACTATAAGACCTAGACTAGTTACTACTACTAGTCTAAGGACTTTTATAACAAATTTAGTTATAGCGCTTTAATTAGATTAAGTAAGAAGTATTAGCTTAGTAGTAATAGCGTTTAGTCTAGTATACCTAAGAATATCTTTTCTATTAACACTACCTAGTTCTTTTATAAGGACTTAGTGTAGATAGTTAGGCTTTAGTAAAAAGAATATTCTTATAAGCTTAAGAATATCCCCTTTATACTAAAAGATACTATCTAAAGTGTTAATACTATTAGCTAAGTAGAGGAGGAAGATAAAGAAGATAAGTAAAGAGGGAGACAGTAGGTATATATATAAAGCTTACTTAAGCTAGTAGGCCTAATTAGGTATAGTAAGGTATTATTAAGGCTATATAGTATTATATAAGAGGGTTATCTTATTAATTATAGTCTTTAAGTAATCCTTTATATTATCTAAAGGAGCTTATGTCTTACTATTAATAGTAACTAAGTATAGCTTTAGTAAGGAAGTTAGTAGCGTCTAATTAGGTTAGTAAGTAGTATTTTAGTTAATTTAAGGTGCTAGTAAGATAAATAGTAAGAAGATAACTATTACACTAGTAGTTTTAGGTTTCTAGATTAGTAGTATACTATTAAAGAGACAGGCGTTATAGAATTATAAAAATAAAATTACACTTAGTACTATTAAAGGAAAATAAAGATTAAAAGGAAAATAGAGATAGAATAGTATAAATAAAGGGTGTAAATATATTTTTTTAGCGTTTTTAGCTCTAATTAAGGTTTCTTTTCTTATATTCCTATCCCTAAGGTAATTTAATTCTATAGGTATAAATATAAGAAAAGAAAAGAATATTAAATTATCTTTTTAAAAAGAAAGGCCTTAAGAGCTTAGTTTTAAAAAGAAATATAGAAAAACCTAAGTAACCTAAAAAGCAGGCCTGCCACTTAGTTATAACAGAATTAGCCTTAAGTATAAATATTGCTAGATTAATATTCTAATAGAAAATAAAAAAGTAAAATAAAAAAAATAAAAAAATAAAAAAAAGTTATAGCTAGTATACCTAATTAGACTATATTAGGGATAAAGATATATTTCTTATCCTTATTTAGATTATAGGTTAAGATATTAATAGTAATAGTTAATATTACTTTCTATTTAGTAAGTTCTTAGTAAAGTATTTTATTTTATTTTTCTAGTTCTAATTATACTAATCTTATATATATAAAAGAAATATTATTAGCTTAATTAGTTTTAAAAGGATAGTCTAATTCCTAGAGTTTATCTTAATAGTCCTAGGTTAAGATATAAGGTGCTAACTTATCTTTAAGTCTTTAATAAGCCTAGAAAAGATCCTTAGATTCCTAAAAGCTAGAAGTATTTTTATAATATTACTTTAGATAGTGCCTGCTATATATTACTTATATAATTAGTTCCCCTCTAAGTGTCTCTAAATAATAAAAGCTAGACTAATTAGAGATAAAAATATATTTAGAGAGGGCCTTACTACTAGAACTAAAGTTTTTTTACTTTTAATTTATTAATAGTGTGTTTCTTATTAAAAATTAAAATAAAATCTTCTAGTTATAGTTTTAAAGACCTAATTAGGTAACTATACCTCTTATTATACTGCTTAGCGGTTTTCTAGTATATAGTTATAACGTTCTTTATAGTAGTCTCCTAATTATTATTTAATTACTAAAAAAAGTAAATCCTAGTAGTAAGCTTCTAATTAAGGTCCTAGACTTATTTTTAGTCTAATACTTTCTAAGTTACTATAGATTTCTTAATTAAAGTAATAGCCTTATAGCTATATATAAGGAAAAAGGAAGTATATCCTATAGGTGCTTAAACTATAGTCCTATTTATAAAAAGCGCTATTATAAAAAGTTATCTTTAGTCTTTTATTTCTTTATCTAACTAGGTTAAGATAGTATAAGTAATTAGCTTATATCTTTATTTATTAACTTTATTTACTTTAGAGTTATACACTAAGATAATTTTTTTATAACTTTATATTTAGTGTTTAGGGTATCTACTGCCTCTTTATTCTCTAGGCCTCTATTAATAAGGAGTTAACTATAAACACTATAGTAGCAGAAGATATCTTTTTAGATAAAGTCTACTACCTAATTAGACCTAGGCTTTAAGAGTTACTTTACCTTAATTTATCTTATTATATTATATTAAGCTTTAACTAAGGCCTATAGGCTAATCTACTAAATATCTAAGGAGATTTTTATAAAAAGTATTTCTCTTAGTATTATCCTAATATACTAGTTATTTATATAAGCTAATTAAGCTTTTTAGTAAAGGTAGTAAGATATAACGCTAACTTAGATATAGTAGTATATATCTTTTTAAAATTAAGATAATATAAAGTAGTAAAATATTATATTATATCCCTTATATCTTATTTTAATATAGGTATATCTAATTAGGTAGTCTTAGATCTTTAGGTTATTAATAAGTCTTTAGAGGACTAGGTGTTTTTTAGTTAGTCTTATATAAAGGTACTTATCTTTTACTATATACTACTAAGCTTTAGTCTTAACTTCTTATAGTCCTTAACTAAAATACTATCTAGGTAAAGTAAGGTTTTTAAATAGAACGCTATTTACTTAGTTTAGTTAGACTAAAACTAATTAAAGTAAAGCTATATATTAAGGATAGTAAAAAGATAAGAGGACTTTAAGATATTTAAAAAAAAGGTAGTTTAGACTATATAAATAAAGATAAAGTAGAAGTTAGAATTAATAAAGTCTTTAACCTAATTAGGGGTTTTATAATTATTAAAGTTAGATTACCTTAAGGGTTTTCTTAAGAGGGCGTCTATAATAATATTTTTTATCCTTAGAATATACTTAACTTTAAAGTTAAATAGTTAGATCTATATAATCTATGTTATAATTAAAGCACTAAGAAGGTTATAAGCACTACTATTTAGCTAGGCTGCTAAGACTTAGGTATTAGTCTTTAGTAAGAACTTAACACTATAGATATAGTTCTATAGCTTCTTTAAGGCTATTAAAACTATATATAACTTAAGCTTACTAAAGTTATACTTTAGCTTAAGGCCTTACTAGATACTACTTTTATATTAGGTAACTACTTATTTATTATTTATTACTTAGCTAAGATATACTCCTTAGCTTATAAAGAATATATTTATACTAATAATTAGTTACTTAGTAGTAAGGCTATAGTTAATTAAAATTAAAATAAAGGCTAAAGTAAGCTTTTTCTTTAAGGTTACTATTATAGCTACCTAATTAGGTCCTTATTAAAAGATTATATTCTTCTTTATAACCCTCTAAAAGGGAATAGTAATCTTAAAATACTTATTAATCTAGATCTTATAAAGACTAGTTATACTAATAAAAATTAAACTTTAGTAAGACTTAAACACTCTTACTACTTAAGGATCTTAATAATATTTACCTAATTAGGTCTATAGCCTCTAGAGCTATAAAAGTATTTTATAATAGTTACTATTTTTTATAACTATTATAACTTCTTTAAAGTAATACTATAGCTAGCTAGTTTAATATTTAATAGCACTTAGTTAATATTTTAAATATACGGGTGGGGGTGGGCCGAAGTCCGGGCTGAGTCGAGAGGCTTAAGGGGCCGGGGGTAGGAGGGTGCCGGACGAAGACATCGTTGGGAAAAGGCGGGGGGGGGAAGGTGGAAGATATGGGGGCCCGTATTGAGAAGGGGGAGGTAGTA